>NC_061856.1:19849683-19889683 GCF_019202785.1 Penaeus chinensis
ATATATATATGTCTATATATATAATTTTTTTAAACAGCCATCCATTCCACTGCAGGACATAGGCCTCTCTCAATTCAATATTAAGAGGTTATATGGCAGTTTCACCTTTGCCTGATTGGATGGCCTTCCTAATCAATCGCGATGCCACGGTGGTAACTTACGACACCTGCGTTTGACTTCTCAAGGCGATATGTCGCTTTCTCGGGCTCGAGCTATCAGTCAGAGCGCAGGCATTTTTACGACTACCGCGGCGGGGAATTGAACTCAGGACCACGGGGGTCGGAGTCCAGTGCTCTAACCACTGTCAGTCATGTGTCTACATATGTATATATATATTCCTATATGCACATATATATGTATATGTGTGTGTGTGTGTCCGTTTACACATAAATATATATATCTATAAATTTATACACACACATATACACAAATATCTATTCATCTGTCTCCATATTTATACAAACACACACACACACACACATATATATATATATATATATATATGTATATGTATGTTTATATATACATATCCATATATATATACAAAAAAACACACACATACGGGCAGACACACACACACACACACACACACACATATATATATATATATAAATGTATATATATATAAATATATATATATATGTATATGTATGTTTAGATATATACATATATATATATATATATATATATATGTATATATATATATATCCCAATGCTGCCGGGGAAAATTAATAACAAATGGGGAAAAGTGCTCATTTTCTATATTTTTGTGAAATGTCTCTACACATAGATGGCTCTGCTAGTGCTTTGCCACAAAGGAGTCACTTAGTAGAACTTGTGACCTTACGTGATTTGAATTGACGGGAAAAACGTATTTTTTACTAATGCTATGCATATTGATGGTGTTATTTTTATTATAAACATTATAATTACCATAATGTTATAAATATTAGCAACAGCAAAATAAGATAACGTCTTTCTTTCTTTGTTGGATCCTATTCATTCTATCAATCTACATAAGGTCATAAAGTTTTGTCTCCCTTAGAAATGCGATTACTTTACATATTGTTTTTTTATCATCTTATAAAAGATTTGATGTTGTGAAATCCTTATTTTCTAATCTGAAATAATTTATTATACTTTGCCTTTGGTTATTATAAATCTGACATGCTGTTAAAATATGATCTATTGTCAGGTTGGAGTTGCATGTCTGACATTGTGGAGGGTATTTCTTTTCTATATAGGGAATGAATCTTGCAGCGTTGACCCTAATGCGAGCCAACACCACCTCCTCCCTTCTTTCCATCCTGTGGGATGTGTCCCACAGTTTAATTGTTGGCTTTATTTTATTGTTTATTAGTAGGTTGGTCCACTCACTTTGCCACAGGAGATGTATTTTTGCTTTTATAAAAGACACAGATCTGTACGAACTATGTCAATGTCCAGATCGCCAGTTGACCCGGCTAATTTGTCAGCCTGTTCATTGCCATGGATACCAGAGTGGCCTGGTACCCATATTAGCTTGATTGATTTGTTGGCACCATGTAACTTACGAATGACATTACCCAGCAGTTCATTTTTCATGGTATCTAAGGATTTAATAGCTTTAAGTGAACTTAATGAATCAGAAAAATAACAATTCCATCGAAGATCGTCAATGACTTAATCAATGGCAAAAAGTTCAGCAAGAAAGATCGATGTATGATTCGTCAGTCTGAACTTTAGTTCACACTCAGTCGACCATACACTCCCACCCACACACTCATCTGTCCTGGAGTTGTTGGTATATATATATAAAGAAAAAAAAAGGAGATGTTTAATAAGGATCTCTCTGAACCTCTGGCGTACCTCCACCTCCGGCGCCATGGCCTTGGCTGATGGAAGCCAGGCTTCCATAATAGAAAGTTGGGGGGTTTTCATGGCCTTGGCTGATGGAAGCCAGGCTTCCATGATATAAAAGTTGGGGGTTTCTTATGGGTTATCGATGGTAGAGAGATCTATACCGACTTTCTCGACGAGGTAGTGGAGTCGCGTGGCAAAGGGCCTAATGCCTCCATTGCCATTAGGGTGGCTCAGGTCTCGAGCCATCTTAGCGGCATAGGTCAATGCTAACTGGCCGCGTCTGAGTTGGAGGGGAGATACACCTGACTCCACCTCAAGACGTTCGATCCGAGTACATTTTAGGGCTTCAACACACACGCAAACAAGCATTCTGCACAGCATGCAAACCTTTCAAACTTGTTTACGATGCCGAGCCATACAGAAATGTACTTTAATAAATTTAGTGCTCTTTGACATTTATTCTTTAATTGACCAATGTGGTCTTTCCAATTGAGTCTACCATCAAAGAGTAGACCAAGAAATTTAGCAGAATTTTGAATAGGTATTGGGTGGTTGTCTACAGTTGGCCTAATGCTCAGCTTCCTAATATGTGAAAAAATGACCCCAATACTCTTTCTAGTGGAAAAATTAAAACCCCACTGGAGGCCCCAGTTATAAATCATGGCCATAATGTACAATCATCAGCATACAGTGAGTATTTAAGATTCCGAGGGAGAAGTGGTAAGATGTCTTTGATCATGTATAAAAATAATGTTGGTGACAAGACATTGTCAGAAAATTTGACAGCAAAAGTTCTGTCAGAAATGAAATTTTGAATAAAACAAGGCAAGTTTCCACATAATCCAAAGGCATAAAGTTGTCTGAGTAGGCCATGTCTTGTCGTAATCAAATAACCCTTTTGGCAATTGCCTCTTGAATATGACTGTCCAGCTTTACAAGTTGATCGAGAGTTTAGTGTCTCTTTCGGAAGCCGAACTGCTCGCCAACTAGCAAATTATTGGAATTTAAAAAATGCAATAGCCCACTGTTAATAATTCGTTCCATGACCTTGCATAAGCAACTTGTCAACGCTATTGGGCGGTAGGAGATGGCAGATCTGGGATTACCCCCTCCTTTCAATATGGGAATGATGTGGGCGAAGTGCCATGAGTTTGGAAAAGTGTGGATTTTCTAAATTTCATTGTACACTTCTAGCAACTTAATGATTGCATCATGATTAAGATACTTTATAATCTCATATCGAATCTCATCGGGGCCTGGGGATGTTCCTTTACAGGCTTCTAGGGCTCTTACAAGCCCATTCATTGTTAGGTCTTTATTGTTATCAAAGTCATCTTCTGTGGCAAAGTAAATAGGTTGCAGCTCAGCCGCTTCCTTGATGGGCAGGAATGCTTGATGGTAATTTTCTGAGCTGCCTGGCGAGTGCATTAGCAATGTCTCTAGTTGTTTCCCTCGTGAATGATGTTAATTTTGAAAAAAAAAAAAAATTCTTATTGATTTTATTGACAGTGGACCAAACCTCTGATATTTTGGTATTGCTGTTAATTGTAGAGACAAAGCTTCGCCAGGAGTCTATTTTTGCTTGTATTTTTACTCTACGAGCCCTAGCTAGCTCTTGCTTGTTTGTAGTTGCAAAAGTTCTCATTTGTGATGTTATTTTTGAAAAGCCTGTATATCTTATTGCGTTGGCACAGCGCCCTTCAGCAATCTGGTATCTGTCGAAGTTTTAGGAATGGATAGCAATGCTGCTTCGAAATCGAATTCTGAATATTGTTTATTTTATCATCAATGTTTCTCCAACAAGTTCGAGCTTGACGCTTCTTGTGAAAGCGACCCAGTCTGCTCTTTTTAAATTTGGGTGCTGAAGGCGTTCTCACTGTGTTGCATGAATATTTACTCAAAATAGGAAGATGATCGCTGCCCAACCAGTCGTCAATGGTGTGCCACAGGCACTTGGCTGCTATTGATGAAAAGACCAGTGATAATTCAATAAAGCTCAAATTACCGGTATTATCGTCCACCCGCGTCAGACTACCATCGTTCAGAAGGACCAAATCAGACTCATTAATCAACTTAACTACTTGCTCACCTCTACCATCCACCCACAGGGAACCCCGTAACGTATGATGAGCATTAAAATCACCTAAAATTACTTTATTTTGTGGCAGACGTTCCTGAAGAGCAAAGAGCTCATCATAGATTATCACATTATCAGGTGGACAATAAATTGAACATATAGCCAGATACGTGCCATTAATTTTTACTTTGCATGCGACAAACTCAAAAGTAGAATCAATAGTCACTTCTCTAAAAGGGAGGTTTTGGTGGATGTACATGGCGACTCCGCCTCCACCCCTACCCTCATGATCCTTCCGACATAAATGGTAGTTCCTGAGCGATACGACCTCGTCAGAGACGAGGTTTGTCAAATGAGTTTCTTGGAGAACTATTATATCGGGAGCATAGGACGAGGTTAATAATTTAAGTCATATACTTTAGATCTAAGACTTCGACAGTTCCATTGTACAATGGTTGACGCGAAGATTACGTTTTATGGGGTTTGGAAGTGCCTTGTCCGCCTGTTTAATTGTTATTTTATTTTTATTTTATGGGGGGGACTTCCCTCGGGATGGTTTGGAGACAGAAGCCTCCATGTCCTGCACCTCTAGGCGAGGGAGACGACTGATAGATTGCGACCTACTTCTCTCTCGAGAAACCGATCGCGAGCCAGGCGAAGTCCTAACAGGAGTCGCCCGGACGGGGAGGTACGATCCGGACTGTGATTCGGTATCAGCCGCCTTAGGATGTTTATGCTGGGTTGATGCAGCCATTTGATCGACCGATTTTGTCAGTTTCAGTTCAGCAATTTCTTTATCCTTAGCTGACATTACTTGCACTAGGGGTGATATTAGTTACTGCTGCAACATTGGGAGTATCGGGTTTGTGTGTCAAACTTTCCACTTTCCTCTTAGGTTCAGTATATCTAACTTCATGAATTTCACTTTTTTTTTTTTTTTTACATAGTCCTCAAATCCCTGTGAAAGATTACAACCTTACAGGTATTTGGGCCAAAAGGAATAGTTACTTTAAGTTGAAGATCATGAATTTGCGTCTGCATAAGTAAATCCTTAATCTGGGAGTTATCTCGCAATTGTTTGAAAAAATCAAAATCGCCCCCCCCCCCCCCCCCCCCCCCAAGTGGAAGCCTGGTTGCCTTTTCCAGTACCACAGAGGGATCGAGTTATGTGTAGGACACCTTACCGCCGAACTTGCCTAGGCGAAGGACGGTAGTTCAATGCCCACCCCCAAGCGAATACGGGAGTTCACAAGGAACTCCGGTAGGCTTAGGAAAGTCACATTAAGGGGAAAAGAATTCAGAATATAAGAAAAAGTGCGCCCAAAGGACGCCCCAGACTACTGGGCCTCCTTGCTCAGGGGTCAAAGCCATAAGGGCTATCCTAGTGTAGAAGAGAGCTGCGGGTCTGAGATGGGGTGCTGACTACTCATACTGTAGTCTCGTGTCACCTGCAAAGACAAGAGAGTGCAAAAGGATCTGTAATTACAGGTTTTACTTTATTTAAATTACTTTGGAACTCAGAAGCAACAATGTCAAGCGAGACGAGAGGGCTGCAGGGTAGCTCTTGTGGCACAAGCAGCATGTGGCCAAGGTTATTAAGCCAATGGATCCTTTTTATTCTATCAATCTATATAAGGTCATAAAGTTTTGTCTCCCTTTGAAAAGCAATTTTACCCCAATACTCTTTCTTGTGGAAAACTTAAAACACCAATGGAAGCCCCAGTTATGAATCATATCCAGTGTCAGTTGGATGCGATTTGCCGAGTATTCTGCATTTCTGTTGGTGGAATGCCATAATGCACAATCATCAGCATACAGTGAGTATTTAAGATTCCGAGGGAGGGGGGCTGGTAGGATGTCATTAATCATACATAGAAATAATGTTGGCGACAAGACACTTCCTTGTGGGACCCGTTTGCCTGAACTAAAATGTCCAAAAAAGTGACATTGTCGGAAAAAAAAAGGTTGACAGAAAAAGTTTTGAATGAAGAAAGGCAAGTTTTCACGTAACCCAAAAGTGTGAAGTTTTCTGAGTAGGCCAAATCATCATGTCATTTCGTAGGCTTTTTCTATATCTAAAAATACTGAAATCAAAAAATCTTTTTTGGCAATTACCAAATTGATCGAGAGTTTGGCAAATTACTGGTATTTAAAAAATCATGGCATCATGATTAAGATGCTTTATCATCTCATATTGAATTTCATCGGGGCCTGGGAATGTTCCTCTACAGACTTCTAGGGCTCGGACAAGCCCATTCATTGTTAGGTCTTTATTGTAATCAAAGTCCTCTCCTGTGGGAAAGTGAATAGGTTGCAGGTCAGCAGCTTCCTTGGGGGTCAGGAAAACAGGATGGTAATTTTCTGAGCTACTTGTGTAAGAGAACTGCCTGGCGAGTGCATTGCTAATGCACTCGCCAGGTGAATCGAAATTGGTTCTCTCGTGAATGATGTTCTTAATTTTGTACTACTATTTATTGTAGAGACAAAGCTTCGTCAGGAGCCTCTTTTAACTTGTCTTATTATTCTACAAGCCCTAGCTCTTGCTAGTTTGTAGTTGCAAAAGTTTTCATTATTCATGTGACTTTTGAAAAGCCTGTAGGCCTTATTGCGTCGGCACAGCGCCCTGCGACAATCTGGTGTCCACCATAGAACTCTATGCTTAACACTATCTGTCGAAGTTTTAGGAATGGATTGCATTGCTGCTTCTAAAATCGAATTCTGAATATTGTTTACTTTTTCGTCAATGGTTTCTCCAACAAGTACGAGTTTGATGCTAGATCAACTTAACTACTTATTCACCTCTACCATCCGCCCTCAGGGAACCCCATAATGTATGATGAACATTAAAATCACCTAAAATTAATTTATTTGGTGGCAGCCGATCCTGAAGAGCAAAAAGCTCATCATAAATTACCAATTTATCAGGGGGACAATAAACCGAATATGTAGTCAGATACGTGTTATTGATTTTTACTTTGCATGTGATAAATTCCAAAGTAAAACCAATAGTCACTTCAGTGAAAGGGAGACTTTGGTGAATGTAGATGGCGACTCCGCCTCCACCCCTGCACTCTCAATCCTTCCAACACAAATGGTAGTTCCTCAGCGAAACGACCTCGTCAGAGATGAGGTGTGTTAAGTCCGGTTCTTGTAGAACTATAATATCAAGAGCATAAGACGATGCTAATAATCTGAGGTCATTTACTTTAGATCTAAGACTTCGACAGTTCCATTGAATAAAGGTTAATGCGAAGATTACGTTTTGTGGGGTTTGGAAGTGACTTGTCCGCCAGTTTTAATTTTCTTTTTCAGGGAGGGAGGTTCGTCCTCCTCTCCCTCGCTACCCAGGGGCCTTCCATGGGTATTTTTGGAGACAGTAGCCTCCATGTCCTGCGTCTCGTTGCCAGGGAGACGCCCTGTGGAGGATGATCTGTTCCGAGAAACAGACCAAACACCAGGCGAAGTCCTAGCAGGAGCTGCCTGGACGAGAAGGTGCGATCCAGATTGTGTTTTGGTATCATCCTCCTTATGATGCTGCTGCTTTTGCTTGGTTGATTCTGCAATTTGTTGAGTTGTATTTTTCAATTCTTTAATTTGCCTCATTAATTCCTTAATCGTTTCCTTTAACTCTACAATTTCTTTATCTTTAGCTGCAAGTTCCTAACTGATGCCGTTTGCACTGGGACCGTTGTTAGTTGCTACTGAAGCGTAGGAAGTATTGGGTTTGCTGGTCAAACCTTCAACTTTCCTCTTGGCTTCACGGAAACTAACATTATGCCCTCTCATGTATGCTAATATTTCAGCCTCCTTCTTCAAGCTGCTGCACTCGGCAGAGCCAGATTGATGGGGACCTCCACAGTCAGCACACTTGAGTGTTTTCTCAGTACATACAGCAGTGTAATGATCTCCAGCACATTTACCACTAGTAAATTTACTATTATCTTTATCATTGCATCGTGTGTCCAAATTTTTGTCATCTGTTACAGAACATAGGTTTTTGAATGTAAGGTCGCACTTGGAGATGCTCGTATCCAACTGTGACATACACAGGAATTTTACTTTAAGCAAAAGTTGAAAAGCACAATCTGGTGTTCGTTCGCACATTCCCTTCTTTCTTGGTCAAGCAGTTCACGTCCACTATGCTTTGGTCCTTCATATTTTCCAGAATTTCACTCTCCTCTATTTTCCTCAAATCCCTGCTAAAGATTACTCCCTTGCAGGTATTGGGGCCAATAGGAATAGTTACTTTTACTTTCAAATCATGAATCTGCATCAGTTTAAGCAAGTCCTTAATCTGGAAGTTGAATTGCACTTTTACAAGGAGGCTACCATCCCGCAATTTCCTGACAAAATTAAAATTGCCGTCCACTTGCCCATCAAGGACTTTCTTCATGATGAAGGGGCTCACACTGAAAAGCGATTGATTTTCATTCACGCATTTGATCGTCGTTCTCGTTTGTCAGCAGTAGGGGTTCCGTTGTTAAAGGTCGCATTAGTCTTAGAGGAGTCATGGGTCGTCCCCCCTCCTTGAAGAGGAGAAGGGGTAGCCGAGGAATCGATTGTAATGGGTATCAGACCGAGTCCGACCCCTGGGCCCGTGCCCGTTGTCCTGAAGTGACCAGTCAACCATTAACTATTGTTAATCAACCTATCTAAGAGAAGAGTGTGGCAGTTTCCGCCCTCTACCCCTCCAGTGGAAGCCTGGTTGCGTTCTCCAGTACCAAAGAGGGATCGAGTTATGTGGAAGACACCGTTACCGCTGAACTTGCTTAGTGCGAAGGACGGTAATTCGATGCCCACCCTACAGGCTAAGACGGAAGCCCACAAAGGTACTCCGGTAGGCTCAGGGAAGTCAGAATAAAGAAAAAGTGCGCCCAAAGGACGCCCCAGACTACTGGGCCTCCCTACCCAGGGGCCAATGCCCGTAAGGGCTACTCTAGTGTAGGAGAGTGCTGCGGGTCTGAGGTGGGGTGCTGACTACGCTTACTGTAGTCTCGTGTGACCTGCAAAAACAAAGCACTGAAAGTGCAGGCAAAAGCACAAAGTGCTGAAAAAATATGAAAAATCTGAAATTTATTTTACGTAATTTACTTTAAAATATCAGAAGCAATAGCGCCGAGCGAGACAAGAGGCCCCGGACACCAGGATAGCTCCCGTGGCACAAGGCTTTGGATCTATTGCTGCTGGGTCTGAAAAGAAAGGTCTGAGCTCATCAAGTTCTCCAGGTAACGTCTTTCTCTCTTTGATGGATTTCTTGGTTATCGGCCAGTGGCATGTGGCCTAGGTTATTAAGCCAATGGATCCTATTTATTTTATCAATTTATATAAGGTCATAAAGGTTTGTCTCCCTTAGAAAAGTGATTACTTTTTAATTTTTTCATCATTAGATAGAAAATTTGATGTAGTAAAATCTTTATTCTTAAATAATTCCTAAGTGGTTGTCTATTGATATTGTATATTGGGCATGTTGTAAATATATGGTTTAGGGTTAGGGTGGTGGTGCATTGAGGGCACTGTGGAGGAAAGGTTCTTTCTGTGTAGGGAGTGGGGTGGGTTATTCTGGTGGCATTGACCCTTAGGCGGGCCAAAACCACCTCCTCCCTTCTGTCTTTCCTGTGGGATGTGTACCACAGGTCTATGGTGTGCTTCATTTTGTTTGTGAGTTGGAGGTTGGTCCACTCACTTTGCCACAGGAGATCCCCTGAGATCTGTACGAACTATGGTAGTGTCCAGATCGCCAGTTGACCCGGCTAGTTTGTCAGCCTGTTCATTACCATGGATACCAGAGTGACCTGGTACCCATATTAGCTTGAATGATTTGTTGGCACCGTGTAACTTACGAATGATATTACCCAGCAGTTCATTTCTAGTGGTTTCTAAGGATTTAATAGCTTTAAGTGAACTTAATGAATCGGAAAACATAACTATTCTATCGTGGGTCGTCGATAGTGCAAAATCAATGGCTTTATCAATGGCAAATAGTTCAGCAAGTAAAATCGATGTATGATTCGGCAGTCTAAACTTTATTTCACATCCAGTCGACCATACACCCGCACCTATACACTCATCTGTCTTGGAGCCATTGGTATATATATGAAAAAAAGGGAGATGTTTAATAAGGATCTCTCTGAACCTCTGGCGTACCTCACCCTCCGGCGCCATGGCCTTGTCTGATGGAAGCCAGGCTTCCATAATAGAAAAATTGGGTATTTCCCATGGCGCTATATTTGACTTAACCAGGGTATCGATGGTAGAGAGATCTATACCGACTTTCTCGACGAGGTCGTGGAGTCTCGTGGCAAAGGGCCTAGTGCCTCCATTGCCATTAGGGTGGCTCGGGTCTCGAGCCACCTTTGCGGCAAGGGTCAGTGCTAACTGGCCGCGTCTGAGTCGGAGGGGAGGTACTCCATACACGATTGACCCATAATCTACTTTAGACCTAATCAGGGCTTTATATACCATTAGCAAAGACTGTCTATCAGCTCCCCATTTATTACCAGAAATGCACTTTAATAAATTTAGTGCTCTTTGACATTAATTCTTTAACTGACCAATGTGGTCTTTCCAATTGAGTCTACTATCAAAAAGTAGCCCAAGAAATCTAGCATAATTTTGAATAGGTATTGGGTGGTTGTCTAGAGTTAGCCTGATGTCCGGCTTCCTCCTACGTGAAAAAATTACCCCAGTACTCTTTCTAGTGGAAAAATTAAAACCCCACTGGAGGCCCCAGTTATGAATCATATCCAGTGCCAATTGGATGCGATTTGCTGAGAATTCTGCATTATTGGTGGAATGCCATAATGCACAATCATCAGCATACAGTGAGTATTTAAGATTCCGAGGAGCTGGTAAGATCATACATAGAAATAATGTAGGTGACAAGACACTTCCTTGTGGGACCCCGTTTGCCTGGACAAAAATGTCCGAAAAAGTGACATTGTCAGAAAACAATTTGACAGAGAAAACGTTCTGTCAGAAATGAAATTTTGAATAAAACAAGGCAAGTTTCCATGTAATCCAAAAGCAAAAAAGTTTTCTGAGTAGGCCATATCGCCATGTCATGTCGTAGGCTTTTTCTATATCTAGAAATACTGAAATAAAAAAATCTTTTTGGGCAATTGCCTCTTGAATATGACTGTCCAGCTTTACTAGTTGATCGAGAGTTTGGCGTCCCTTTCGGAAACCGCACTGCTCGTCAACTAGTAAATTACTGGAATTTAAAAAATGCAATAGCCTACTATTAACAATTCGTTCCATGACCTTGCATAAGCAACTTGTCAACGCAATTTGGCGGTAGGAGATGGCAAATCTGGGATTACCCCCTCCTTTCAATATGGGAATGATGTGGGCGAAGTGCCATGAGTTTGGAAAAGTGTGGCTTTTCCAAATTTCATTGTACACTCCTAGCAACTTAATCATGTCATCATGATCAAGATGCTTTATCATCTCATATCGAATCTCATCGGGGCCTGTGGATGTTCCTCTACAGGCTTCTAGGGCTCGGACAAGCTCATTCATTGTTATATCTTGGTTGTAATCAAAGTCATCTCCTGTGGCAAAGTGAATTGGTTGCAGCTCAGCCACTTCCTTGATGGGCAGGAATGCGTGATGATAGTTTGCTGAGCTGCTTGTATGAGAGAACTGCCTGGCGAGTGCATTAGCAATGTCTCTAGGTGAATCCAAGTTGTTACCCTCTTCAATGATGTTATTTATTTTAAAATATGTTTTTTTCTTATTGATTTTATTGATAGTGGACCAAACCTCTGATGTTTTTGTGTTGCTGTTAATAGTAGAGACAAGGCTCCGCCAGGAGTCTCTTTTTGCTTGTCTAATTACTCTACGAGCCCTAGCTCTTGCTTGTTTATAATTACAAAAGTTCTCATTTGTGATGTTATTTTGGAAAAGCCTGTAGGTCTTATTGCGTCGGCACAGCGCCCTGCGGCAATCTGGTGTCCAACATGGAACTCTATGCTTAACGCTATCTGTCGAAGTTTTAGGAATGGATAGCAAAGCTGCTTCTATAATCGAATTCTGAATATTGTTTACTTTATCATCAATGGTTTCTCCTACAAGTTCGAGTTTGACACTCCTTGTGAAGGCGACCCAGTCTGCTTTTTTTACGTTAAATTTAGGCGCTGAAGGCGTTCTCACTGTGTCGCATGAATATTTAATAAAAATTGGAAAATGATCGCTTCCCAACAAGTCGTCAATGGTGTGACACAGGCACTTGGCTGCTGTTGATGAAGAAACCAGTGATATATCTATAAAGCTCAAATTCCCGGTATTATCGTCCACCCGCGTGGGACTACCATCATTCAGAAGGACTAAATCAGACTCGTTAATCAGCTTAACTACTTGCTCACCTCTACCATCCATCCGTAGGGAACCCCATAACGTATGATGAGCATTAAAATCACCTAAAATTACTTTATTTTGTGGCAGACTATCCTGAAGAGCAAAAAGCTCTTCATAGATTATCACTTTATCAGGCGGACCATAAACTGAACATATAGCCAGATACGTGCCATTAATTTTTTCTTTGCATGCGACAAACTCAAAAGTAGAATCAATAGTCACTTCTGTAAAAGGGAGGTTTTGGTGGATGTACATGGCGACTCCGTCTCCACCCCTACCCTCACGATCCTTCCGACATAAATGGTAGTTCCTGAGCGATACGACCTCGTCAGAGACGAGGTTTGTCAAATGAGTTTCTTGGAGAACTATAATATCGGGAGCATAGGACGAGGCAAATAATTTAAGGTCATTTACTTTAGATCTAATACTTCGACAGTTCCATTGTATAATGATTGACGCGATGATGACGTTTTGTGGGGTTTGGAAGTGCCTTGTCCACCAGTTTTTATTTTCTTTTTATGGGAGGGAGGCGCCTCCTCTCCCTCGCTTCCCGGGGACCTCTCACGGGATGTTTTGGAGACATAAGCCTCCATGTCCTGCACCTCCTGGCGAGGGAGACGACTGACAGATTTGCGACCTGCTTCTCTCTCGAGAAACCGATCGCGAGCCAGACGAAGTCCTAACGGGGAGTCCCCCGGGAGGGGGGGGTACGACCCGGACTGTGATTGGGTATCACCCCCTTTAGGATGTTTATGCGGGTTATGCACCCTTTTTTGACACCGTTTTTTTTTCATTTCCCGTTCAGCAATTTCTTTATCCTTAGCTGACATTACTTACTAGGGGTGATATTAGTTCTGCTGCAAAGGGTAGGGGTTTTGTGTAAACTTTCCACTTTCCTCTTAGGTTCAGTATACTAACTTCATGAATTTCATTTTTTTTTTTTTTTTTTACAAGTCCTAAAAATCCCTTAAAAGAAAAACCTTACGGGTATTTGGGCCAAAAGGAATAGTTATTTTAAGTTGAAGACTGAATTTGGTCTCAAATAAATCCTTAATCGGGAGTTACTCGAAATTTGTTTGAAAAAATAAAAATCGCCCCCCCCCCCCCCCCCCCCCAAGTGGAACCCTGGTTCCCTTTTTCCAGTACCACAGAGGGCGATTTAGTGTAGGACACCTTACCGCCGAACTTGCCTAGGCGAAGGAGGGTAGTTCAATCCCACCCCAAAGCAAATAGGGAGTTCAAAAGGGAACCCGGGTAGGTTTAGGAAAGTCACATTAAGGGGAAAAAATTCAGAATATAGAAAAAGTGCGCCCAAAGGACCCCCCAGACTAGGGGCCCCCTTGCTCGGGGGGTCAAAGCCAAAAGGGGCTATCCTAGTGTAGAAGAGAGCTGCGGGTTGAGATGGGTGCTGACTACTCAACTGTAGCTCGTGTCCCCTGCAAAGAAAAGAGAGTGAAAAGGGGATCTGTAATTACATTTTTTACTTTTTTAAATTACTTTGGAACTCAGAAGCAAAAATGTAAAGCGGACGAGAGGGCTGCAGGGGTAGCTCTGGGCACAAGCAGCATGTGGCCAAGGTTATTAACCCAATGGATCCTTTTTATTCTATCAATCTAATAAGGTCATAAAGTTTTGTCCCCTTTGAAAAGCAAATTTTACCCCAATCTTTTCTTGTGGAAAACTTAAACACCAATGGAAGCCCCAGTTAGAATCAATCCAGGGGTCAGTTGGAGCGTTTTCCCGAGTATTCTGCATTTCTTTTGGGGAATCCAAATGCAAAATCTCAGATACAGTGAGTATTTAAGTTCCGAGGGGGGGGGTGGTAGGATGTCTTTAAATCTACAAAAATAATTTTGGGCGACAAGCCCTTTCCCTTGTGGGACCCGTTGCCTGAACTAAAATGCCAAAAAAAGTGACTTTGTGGGAAAAAAAAAGGTTTGACAAAAAAATTTTTGAATGAAGAAAGGAAATTTTTCACGAAACCCAAAAGTGTGAAGTTTTCGATGGGCCCAAAATCATCATGTCATTCTAGGCTTTTTCTTTTCTAAAATACTGAAATCAAAAAATCTTTTTGGCAATTACCAAATTGATCGAGATTTGGCAAATTATGGAAAAAAAAAAAAAAATCAGGGCTCATATTAAGATGCTTTATCATCTCATATTGAATTTCTCGGGTGGAATGTTCCTCTACAGACTTCTAGGGGCCCACAAGCCATTCATTTTTAGGCTTTATTGTAATCAAAGTCCTCTCCTGTGGGAAAGTGAAAAGGTTGCAGGTCAGCAGCCCTTGGGTCAGGGAAAAAAGGGTGGGGAATTTTCTGAGCTACTTTGTAAGAGAACGCCTGGGGAGTGATTGCTAAAGCACTCGCCAGGGGAAACGAAATTGGTTCTCTCGTGAAGATGTTCTAAATTTTTTCTCATTTATTGTAGAGACAAAGCTCGTCAGGGGCCCCTTTTAACTTGTCTTATTATTCTACAAGCCCCAGCTTTGTAGTTTGTAGTTGCAAAAGTTTTCATTATTCTGTGATTTTGAAAAGCCTGTAGGCCTTATTGCTCGGCAAGCGCCCTGCGACAATTTGGGGTCCACCATAGAACTCTATGCTTAACCTATTGTCGAAGTTTTTTGGAATGGATTGCATTTCTGCTTCTAAAAACGAATTCTGAATATTGTTTTTCTTTTTCGTCAATGGTTTCTCCAACAATACGATTTGATGCTAATCAACTTAATACTTATTCACCTCTACCCCCGCCCTCAGGGAACCCCCTAATGTAGATGAACATTAAAAACACCTAAAATTTAAATTTTTTTGGGGCAGCCCATCCTGAAAGCAAAAAGTCATATAAATTTCCAAAATTTTAGGGGACAAAAAACCGAATATGTAGTCAGATTTCGTGTTATTGATTTTTACTTTGCATTGGGAAAATTTAAAGTAAAACCCAAAAGTCACTTCAAAAGGGGGCTTTTGGGGGGAGTAATGGGGACTCCGCCTCCCCCCCACCTCAAACCCTTCCAAAACAAATGGAGTTCCTCACAAACGACCTCGTCAATGAGGTGTGTTAAGTCCCGTTTTTGTAGAACTAAATATCAAGAGCATAAGACATTAAAAACTGAGGTCATTTATTTAGATCTAAGACTTTGACAGTTCCATTTAATAAAGGTTAAGCGAAGATTACGTTTTTTTTTGGAAGTGACTTGTCCGCCATTTTAATTTTCTTTTTTAGGGGGAGGGTTTGCCTCCTCTCCCCCGCTACCCAGGGGGTTCCATGGGGATTTTTGGAGACAGAGCCTCCCTGTCCTGCGTCTCGTTTCCAGGGAGACCCCTGTGGAGGATGATCGTTCCCCGGGAAAAAACCAAAACCAGGGGAAATCCCAGAGGGGCGCCGGGGCAGAAGGGCGATCCAATTGTGTTTTGGTATCATCCCCCTTATGATGCTCTGCTTTTGCTTGGTTATTCTGCAATTTTTTGAGTTTTATTTTTCATTCTTTAATTTTCCTCATTAATTCCTTAATCGTTTCCTTTAACTCTACAATTTCTTTATCTTTTGCTGCAAGTTTCCAACTGATGCCCTTTTCACTGGAAGTTGTTAGTTGCTCTGAACGTAGGGAAATATTGGGTTTGCTGGGCAAACCTTCAACTTTCCTCTTGGGTTCAGGGAAAAAACATTATGCCCTCTCTGTATGTAATATTTTTAGCCTCCTTTTCAAGCTGCTGCCTCGGGAGAGCCAATTGATGGGGACCTCCACAGTAGCAACTTGAGTGTTTTCTCATACATACAGCGGTAATGATTCCCGCCATTTCCCCTATAAATTTACTATTATCTTTATCATTTCATCGTGTGTCCCAAAATTTTTGTCTCTGTTACAAACATGGTTTTTGAATGAAAGGTCGCACTGGAGATGTCGTATCCAACTGTGACATACACAGGAATTTTACTTTAGCAAAATTGAAAAGCACAATCGGGGTTTGTTCGCACATTCCCTTCTTTTTTGGTCAAGCATTCCGTCCACTTGTTTTGGTCCTTCAATTTTCCAGAATTTCACTCTCTCTTTTTTCCAAATCCCTGCTAAAGATTACTCCCTTCAGGTAGGGGGGCCCAAATAGGAATAGTTATTTTTATTTTCAATCATAATCGCATCAGTTTAAGCAAGTCCTTAATCGGGAAAGTTGAATTGCACTTTTAAAAGGGGCTACCACCCGAAATTTCCTGACAAAATTAAAATTGCCGTCCACTTGCCCATAAAGATTTCTTCTGATGAAGGGGCTCACACTGAAAAGCGTTTGATTTTCATTCCGCTTTTGATCGCGTTCTCGTTTGTCAGCAGTGGGGGTTCCGTTGTTAAAGGCGCTTTAGCTTAGAGGAGTCTGGGTCGCCCCCCCCCTTTAAAGAGGAAAAGGGGGTACCCGGGGAACGATTGTAATGGGAAGACCGAGTCCGACCCCGGGGCCCGTCCCGTTTCCTAAATTGACCATCAACCATTAACTATTGTTAATCAACCTATTAAGAGAAGGGGGGCATTTCCGCCCTCTCCCCCTCCAGTGGAAGCCTGGTTGCGTTCTCCAGTCCAAAGAGGGATCGATTTATGGGGAAAAGACACCGTTACCCTAAAACTTGCATGCGAAGGAGGGTAATTCGAGCCCCCCTACGGGCAAAAGGGGAAGCCCACAAAGGACTCCGGTAGGCTCGGGGAATCAAAAAAAGAAAAAGTGCCCCCCAAAGGACGCCCCGACATGGGCCCCCCTCCCCGGGGGCCAATCCCCGAAGGGGCTACTCTAGTTAGGAGATGCTGGGGTCGAGGGGGGGTGCTGATACCTTCTGTAGTCTCGGTGACCTGCAAAAACAAACACGAAAATGCAGGCAAAAGCCCCCAAAAGGGTGAAAAAAAAGAAAAAACTGAAATTTTTTTTACTAATTTACTTTAAAAAACAAAGCAATAGCGCCCAGCGAGACAAGAGGCCCCCGGGCACCAGGTCTCCCTGGGACAAAGGGTTTGGGTCTATTTCTGCTGGGTCTGAAAAAAAAGGTCGGCTCATCAAGTTCTCCAGGGAATCTTTCTCCTTTTGGTTTTTTTGGGTTTTCGGCCAGGGGATTGGCCTAGGGTTTTTAAGCCAATGGATCCTATTTATTTTATCAATTTAATAAGGTCATAAAGGTTTTTCTCCCTTAAAAAAGTATTACTTTTTAATTTTTCATCATTAGAAAAAAATTTGAGTAGAAAATCTTTATTCTTAAATAATTCCTAATGGGTTTTCTATTTATATTGTATATTGGGCATGTTGTAAATATATGGTTTAGGGTTAGGGTGGTGGTCATTGGGGCATTGGAGGAAAGGTTCTTTCGTTAGGGATGGGGTGGGTTATTTTGGGGGCATTGACCCTTAGGCGGGCCAAAACCCCCTTCCCCTTTTTCTTTCCCGTGGGATGTGTACCACAGTCTATGGTGTGCTTCTTTTTTTTTGAGTTGGGGGTTGGACCACTTTGCCACAGGGGAACCCCTGAACTGTACGAACTATGGGGTTTTCCCGATCGAGTTGACCCCTAGTTTGTCCTTTCTTTCCTGGAAACCGATGACCTGGTAATATTATTAATTTTTTTTTGGCACCCTTAACTTCGAAGATATTACCCCATTTATTTTTATGGTTTTAAGGGTTTAAAGCTTTAAGTGAAAATTTAAAACGGAAAACAAATATTCTATCGTGGGCTCGATATGCAAAAACAATGGCTTTTTCAAGGCAAATAGTTAGAATAAAAATCGAGTATGATTCGGCATCTAAACTTTTTTTCACATCCAGTCGACCCCTACACCCGCACCCATACACTCATCTGTCTTGGACCTGGGAATAATGAAAAAAAAGGGGGTGTTTAATAAGGATCTCTCGAAACCCCTGGGTCCTCACCTCCCGGGGCCATGGCCTTGTCTGATGGGAAACCACTTCCCCTAATAAAAAATTTGGGGTTTTCCCCTGGGGCCTATTTTGATTAACCAGGGTATCATGTAAAGATCTATCCGATTTCTCGACGAGGGCGGGAGTCTCGTGGCAAAGGCCTAGTGCCCCTTGCCATTAGGGGGGCTCGGTCCGAGCCCCTTTTCGGCAAGGGTCGTGCTAACGGCCGCGTCTGATCGGAGGGGGGGTACTCCTACACGATTGACCTAATCACTTTAGACCCAATCAGGGGTTTATATACCATTAGCAAAGCGCTATCAGCTCCCCATTTTTTACCCGAAATGCACTTTAATAAATTAGTGCTTTTTGACATTAATTCTTTAAATGACCAATGTGGGCTTTCCAAATTTATCTACTATCAAAAAAGTAGCCCCCAAAAAATTAGCTAATTTTTAATAGGTATTGGGTGGGTTTTCTAATTAGCCTGATTCCGGGTTTCCTCCTACTTTTAAAAAATTACCCCCTACTCTTTCTGTGGAAAATTAAAACCCATGGGGGCCCCAGTTATGAATCATATCCAGTGTCAGTTGGATGCGATTTTGCCGAGTATTCTGCATTTCTGTTGGTGGAATGCCATAATGCACAATCATCAGCATACAGTGAGTATTTAAGATTCCGAGGGAGGGGGGCTGGTAGGATGTCATTAATCATACATAGAAATAATGTTGGCGACAAGACACTTCCTTGTGGGACCCGTTTGCCTGAACTAAAATGTCCAAAAAAGTGACATTGTCGGAAAAAAAAAGGTTGACAGAAAAAGTTTTGAATGAAGAAAGGCAAGTTTTCACGTAACCCAAAAGTGTGAAGTTTTCTGAGTAGGCCAAATCATCATGTCATTTCGTAGGCTTTTTCTATATCTAAAAATACTGAAATCAAAAAATCTTTTTTGGCAATTACCAAATTGATCGAGAGTTTGGCAAATTACTGGTATTTAAAAAATCATGGCATCATGATTAAGATGCTTTATCATCTCATATTGAATTTCATCGGGGCCTGGGAATGTTCCTCTACAGACTTCTAGGGCTCGGACAAGCCCATTCATTGTTAGGTCTTTATTGTAATCAAAGTCCTCTCCTGTGGGAAAGTGAATAGGTTGCAGGTCAGCAGCTTCCTTGGGGGTCAGGAAAACAGGATGGTAATTTTCTGAGCTACTTGTGTAAGAGAACTGCCTGGCGAGTGCATTGCTAATGCACTCGCCAGGTGAATCGAAATTGGTTCTCTCGTGAATGATGTTCTTAATTTTGTACTACTATTTATTGTAGAGACAAAGCTTCGTCAGGAGCCTCTTTTAACTTGTCTTATTATTCTACAAGCCCTAGCTCTTGCTAGTTTGTAGTTGCAAAAGTTTTCATTATTCATGTGACTTTTGAAAAGCCTGTAGGCCTTATTGCGTCGGCACAGCGCCCTGCGACAATCTGGTGTCCACCATAGAACTCTATGCTTAACACTATCTGTCGAAGTTTTAGGAATGGATTGCATTGCTGCTTCTAAAATCGAATTCTGAATATTGTTTACTTTTTCGTCAATGGTTTCTCCAACAAGTACGAGTTTGATGCTAGATCAACTTAACTACTTATTCACCTCTACCATCCGCCCTCAGGGAACCCCATAATGTATGATGAACATTAAAATCACCTAAAATTAATTTATTTGGTGGCAGCCGATCCTGAAGAGCAAAAAGCTCATCATAAATTACCAATTTATCAGGGGGACAATAAACCGAATATGTAGTCAGATACGTGTTATTGATTTTTACTTTGCATGTGATAAATTCCAAAGTAAAACCAATAGTCACTTCAGTGAAAGGGAGACTTTGGTGAATGTAGATGGCGACTCCGCCTCCACCCCTGCACTCTCAATCCTTCCAACACAAATGGTAGTTCCTCAGCGAAACGACCTCGTCAGAGATGAGGTGTGTTAAGTCCGGTTCTTGTAGAACTATAATATCAAGAGCATAAGACGATGCTAATAATCTGAGGTCATTTACTTTAGATCTAAGACTTCGACAGTTCCATTGAATAAAGGTTAATGCGAAGATTACGTTTTGTGGGGTTTGGAAGTGACTTGTCCGCCAGTTTTAATTTTCTTTTTCAGGGAGGGAGGTTCGTCCTCCTCTCCCTCGCTACCCAGGGGCCTTCCATGGGTATTTTTGGAGACAGTAGCCTCCATGTCCTGCGTCTCGTTGCCAGGGAGACGCCCTGTGGAGGATGATCTGTTCCGAGAAACAGACCAAACACCAGGCGAAGTCCTAGCAGGAGCTGCCTGGACGAGAAGGTGCGATCCAGATTGTGTTTTGGTATCATCCTCCTTATGATGCTGCTGCTTTTGCTTGGTTGATTCTGCAATTTGTTGAGTTGTATTTTTCAATTCTTTAATTTGCCTCATTAATTCCTTAATCGTTTCCTTTAACTCTACAATTTCTTTATCTTTAGCTGCAAGTTCCTAACTGATGCCGTTTGCACTGGGACCGTTGTTAGTTGCTACTGAAGCGTAGGAAGTATTGGGTTTGCTGGTCAAACCTTCAACTTTCCTCTTGGCTTCACGGAAACTAACATTATGCCCTCTCATGTATGCTAATATTTCAGCCTCCTTCTTCAAGCTGCTGCACTCGGCAGAGCCAGATTGATGGGGACCTCCACAGTCAGCACACTTGAGTGTTTTCTCAGTACATACAGCAGTGTAATGATCTCCAGCACATTTACCACTAGTAAATTTACTATTATCTTTATCATTGCATCGTGTGTCCAAATTTTTGTCATCTGTTACAGAACATAGGTTTTTGAATGTAAGGTCGCACTTGGAGATGCTCGTATCCAACTGTGACATACACAGGAATTTTACTTTAAGCAAAAGTTGAAAAGCACAATCTGGTGTTCGTTCGCACATTCCCTTCTTTCTTGGTCAAGCAGTTCACGTCCACTATGCTTTGGTCCTTCATATTTTCCAGAATTTCACTCTCCTCTATTTTCCTCAAATCCCTGCTAAAGATTACTCCCTTGCAGGTATTGGGGCCAATAGGAATAGTTACTTTTACTTTCAAATCATGAATCTGCATCAGTTTAAGCAAGTCCTTAATCTGGAAGTTGAATTGCACTTTTACAAGGAGGCTACCATCCCGCAATTTCCTGACAAAATTAAAATTGCCGTCCACTTGCCCATCAAGGACTTTCTTCATGATGAAGGGGCTCACACTGAAAAGCGATTGATTTTCATTCACGCATTTGATCGTCGTTCTCGTTTGTCAGCAGTAGGGGTTCCGTTGTTAAAGGTCGCATTAGTCTTAGAGGAGTCATGGGTCGTCCCCCCTCCTTGAAGAGGAGAAGGGGTAGCCGAGGAATCGATTGTAATGGGTATCAGACCGAGTCCGACCCCTGGGCCCGTGCCCGTTGTCCTGAAGTGACCAGTCAACCATTAACTATTGTTAATCAACCTATCTAAGAGAAGAGTGTGGCAGTTTCCGCCCTCTACCCCTCCAGTGGAAGCCTGGTTGCGTTCTCCAGTACCAAAGAGGGATCGAGTTATGTGGAAGACACCGTTACCGCTGAACTTGCTTAGTGCGAAGGACGGTAATTCGATGCCCACCCTACAGGCTAAGACGGAAGCCCACAAAGGTACTCCGGTAGGCTCAGGGAAGTCAGAATAAAGAAAAAGTGCGCCCAAAGGACGCCCCAGACTACTGGGCCTCCCTACCCAGGGGCCAATGCCCGTAAGGGCTACTCTAGTGTAGGAGAGTGCTGCGGGTCTGAGGTGGGGTGCTGACTACGCTTACTGTAGTCTCGTGTGACCTGCAAAAACAAAGCACTGAAAGTGCAGGCAAAAGCACAAAGTGCTGAAAAAATATGAAAAATCTGAAATTTATTTTACGTAATTTACTTTAAAATATCAGAAGCAATAGCGCCGAGCGAGACAAGAGGCCCCGGACACCAGGATAGCTCCCGTGGCACAAGGCTTTGGATCTATTGCTGCTGGGTCTGAAAAGAAAGGTCTGAGCTCATCAAGTTCTCCAGGTAACGTCTTTCTCTCTTTGATGGATTTCTTGGTTATCGGCCAGTGGCATGTGGCCTAGGTTATTAAGCCAATGGATCCTATTTATTTTATCAATTTATATAAGGTCATAAAGGTTTGTCTCCCTTAGAAAAGTGATTACTTTTTAATTTTTTCATCATTAGATAGAAAATTTGATGTAGTAAAATCTTTATTCTTAAATAATTCCTAAGTGGTTGTCTATTGATATTGTATATTGGGCATGTTGTAAATATATGGTTTAGGGTTAGGGTGGTGGTGCATTGAGGGCACTGTGGAGGAAAGGTTCTTTCTGTGTAGGGAGTGGGGTGGGTTATTCTGGTGGCATTGACCCTTAGGCGGGCCAAAACCACCTCCTCCCTTCTGTCTTTCCTGTGGGATGTGTACCACAGGTCTATGGTGTGCTTCATTTTGTTTGTGAGTTGGAGGTTGGTCCACTCACTTTGCCACAGGAGATCCCCTGAGATCTGTACGAACTATGGTAGTGTCCAGATCGCCAGTTGACCCGGCTAGTTTGTCAGCCTGTTCATTACCATGGATACCAGAGTGACCTGGTACCCATATTAGCTTGAATGATTTGTTGGCACCGTGTAACTTACGAATGATATTACCCAGCAGTTCATTTCTAGTGGTTTCTAAGGATTTAATAGCTTTAAGTGAACTTAATGAATCGGAAAACATAACTATTCTATCGTGGGTCGTCGATAGTGCAAAATCAATGGCTTTATCAATGGCAAATAGTTCAGCAAGTAAAATCGATGTATGATTCGGCAGTCTAAACTTTATTTCACATCCAGTCGACCATACACCCGCACCTATACACTCATCTGTCTTGGAGCCATTGGTATATATATGAAAAAAAGGGAGATGTTTAATAAGGATCTCTCTGAACCTCTGGCGTACCTCACCCTCCGGCGCCATGGCCTTGTCTGATGGAAGCCAGGCTTCCATAATAGAAAAATTGGGTATTTCCCATGGCGCTATATTTGACTTAACCAGGGTATCGATGGTAGAGAGATCTATACCGACTTTCTCGACGAGGTCGTGGAGTCTCGTGGCAAAGGGCCTAGTGCCTCCATTGCCATTAGGGTGGCTCGGGTCTCGAGCCACCTTTGCGGCAAGGGTCAGTGCTAACTGGCCGCGTCTGAGTCGGAGGGGAGGTACTCCATACACGATTGACCCATAATCTACTTTAGACCTAATCAGGGCTTTATATACCATTAGCAAAGACTGTCTATCAGCTCCCCATTTATTACCAGAAATGCACTTTAATAAATTTAGTGCTCTTTGACATTAATTCTTTAACTGACCAATGTGGTCTTTCCAATTGAGTCTACTATCAAAAAGTAGCCCAAGAAATCTAGCATAATTTTGAATAGGTATTGGGTGGTTGTCTAGAGTTAGCCTGATGTCCGGCTTCCTCCTACGTGAAAAAATTACCCCAGTACTCTTTCTAGTGGAAAAATTAAAACCCCACTGGAGGCCCCAGTTATGAATCATATCCAGTGCCAATTGGATGCGATTTGCTGAGAATTCTGCATTATTGGTGGAATGCCATAATGCACAATCATCAGCATACAGTGAGTATTTAAGATTCCGAGGAGCTGGTAAGATCATACATAGAAATAATGTAGGTGACAAGACACTTCCTTGTGGGACCCCGTTTGCCTGGACAAAAATGTCCGAAAAAGTGACATTGTCAGAAAACAATTTGACAGAGAAAACGTTCTGTCAGAAATGAAATTTTGAATAAAACAAGGCAAGTTTCCATGTAATCCAAAAGCAAAAAAGTTTTCTGAGTAGGCCATATCGCCATGTCATGTCGTAGGCTTTTTCTATATCTAGAAATACTGAAATAAAAAAATCTTTTTGGGCAATTGCCTCTTGAATATGACTGTCCAGCTTTACTAGTTGATCGAGAGTTTGGCGTCCCTTTCGGAAACCGCACTGCTCGTCAACTAGTAAATTACTGGAATTTAAAAAATGCAATAGCCTACTATTAACAATTCGTTCCATGACCTTGCATAAGCAACTTGTCAACGCAATTTGGCGGTAGGAGATGGCAAATCTGGGATTACCCCCTCCTTTCAATATGGGAATGATGTGGGCGAAGTGCCATGAGTTTGGAAAAGTGTGGCTTTTCCAAATTTCATTGTACACTCCTAGCAACTTAATCATGTCATCATGATCAAGATGCTTTATCATCTCATATCGAATCTCATCGGGGCCTGTGGATGTTCCTCTACAGGCTTCTAGGGCTCGGACAAGCTCATTCATTGTTATATCTTGGTTGTAATCAAAGTCATCTCCTGTGGCAAAGTGAATTGGTTGCAGCTCAGCCACTTCCTTGATGGGCAGGAATGCGTGATGATAGTTTGCTGAGCTGCTTGTATGAGAGAACTGCCTGGCGAGTGCATTAGCAATGTCTCTAGGTGAATCCAAGTTGTTACCCTCTTCAATGATGTTATTTATTTTAAAATATGTTTTTTTCTTATTGATTTTATTGATAGTGGACCAAACCTCTGATGTTTTTGTGTTGCTGTTAATAGTAGAGACAAGGCTCCGCCAGGAGTCTCTTTTTGCTTGTCTAATTACTCTACGAGCCCTAGCTCTTGCTTGTTTATAATTACAAAAGTTCTCATTTGTGATGTTATTTTGGAAAAGCCTGTAGGTCTTATTGCGTCGGCACAGCGCCCTGCGGCAATCTGGTGTCCAACATGGAACTCTATGCTTAACGCTATCTGTCGAAGTTTTAGGAATGGATAGCAAAGCTGCTTCTATAATCGAATTCTGAATATTGTTTACTTTATCATCAATGGTTTCTCCTACAAGTTCGAGTTTGACACTCCTTGTGAAGGCGACCCAGTCTGCTTTTTTTACGTTAAATTTAGGCGCTGAAGGCGTTCTCACTGTGTCGCATGAATATTTAATAAAAATTGGAAAATGATCGCTTCCCAACAAGTCGTCAATGGTGTGACACAGGCACTTGGCTGCTGTTGATGAAGAAACCAGTGATATATCTATAAAGCTCAAATTCCCGGTATTATCGTCCACCCGCGTGGGACTACCATCATTCAGAAGGACTAAATCAGACTCGTTAATCAGCTTAACTACTTGCTCACCTCTACCATCCATCCGTAGGGAACCCCATAACGTATGATGAGCATTAAAATCACCTAAAATTACTTTATTTTGTGGCAGACTATCCTGAAGAGCAAAAAGCTCTTCATAGATTATCACTTTATCAGGCGGACCATAAACTGAACATATAGCCAGATACGTGCCATTAATTTTTTCTTTGCATGCGACAAACTCAAAAGTAGAATCAATAGTCACTTCTGTAAAAGGGAGGTTTTGGTGGATGTACATGGCGACTCCGTCTCCACCCCTACCCTCACGATCCTTCCGACATAAATGGTAGTTCCTGAGCGATACGACCTCGTCAGAGACGAGGTTTGTCAAATGAGTTTCTTGGAGAACTATAATATCGGGAGCATAGGACGAGGCAAATAATTTAAGGTCATTTACTTTAGATCTAATACTTCGACAGTTCCATTGTATAATGATTGACGCGATGATGACGTTTTGTGGGGTTTGGAAGTGCCTTGTCCACCAGTTTTTATTTTCTTTTTATGGGAGGGAGGCGCCTCCTCTCCCTCGCTTCCCGGGGACCTCTCACGGGATGTTTTGGAGACATAAGCCTCCATGTCCTGCACCTCCTGGCGAGGGAGACGACTGACAGATTTGCGACCTGCTTCTCTCTCGAGAAACCGATCGCGAGCCAGACGAAGTCCTCACAGGAGTAGCCTGGACGGGAAGGTACGCTCCGGACTGTGATTCGGTATCAGCTTCCTTAAGATGTTTTGGCTGGGTTGATGCAGCCATTTGATCGACCAATTTAGTCAACTGATAAACTTAAATGTTCAATTCCTTAACCGTTTGTTTCAATTCGGCAATTTCCTTATCCTTGGCTGCAAGCTGCTGACTGACATCATTTGCACTAGGGGTGTTGTTAGTTACTGCTGCAGCATAGGAAGTATCGGGTTTGTGTGTTAAACTTTCCACTTTCCTCTTAGCTTCAGTATAACTAACTTCATGCTTTCTCATATATGCCAATGTCTCAGTCTCCTTCTTCATGATGCTGCACTCGGCAGATCCTGAATGATGGGGACCTTCACAGTTAGCACATTTGGAAATTTTGCTAGTACATGTGATGGTGTCATGGGCTTCAGCAAATTTTCCGGCAAACAAATTTATTTGAATCTTTGTCAATACATCTTAATGAGGTGTGTCCGAATTTTTGGCATCTATTACAATGCATTGGCTTTTGGACATAAGGTCTTACTTGAACACGTTCATAACCGACATTGACATATTCAGGGATTTTATTCAAGGCAAAGGTCAAAGAACACAGTCCAGTTTTCGTTCGCACATTCCCGTCCTTCTTGGTCATACAATGAACGTCCACTACGTCTTGGTCCTTCATGCTCTCGAGAATTTCGCTTTCTTCCATCGTCCTCAAATCCCTGTGAAAGATTACTCCCTTACAGGTATTTGGGCCAATAGGAATAGTTACTCTTACTCGAAGATCATGAATTTGTGTCAGCTTAAGTAAATCCTTATTCTGGGAGTTGTATTGTACTTTAACAAGGAGGCTTCCATCTCGCATTTTTTTGACAAAATCAAAATCGCCGTCCACTTGACCATCAAGGACCTTTTTGATGATAAAGGGGTTCACGTTCAAAAGCGACTGATTTTCATTCACGCATTTTACATTCGCGAACCTTGCATTCTGGGTGGGTATTTTGAAAAGTGGTCGTCTCGTCTTGTCATTAGTGGGGGTACCGTTGCTCGTAGTTAGAGAGTGGTCATGAGTCGCCCCCCCTCCTTGAGGAAGAGAAGGGGTAGCCGGGGAGTCATTCATTCTGGGTATCGGACCAGGTCAAAATCGTAGTCCTGAAGGGACAAAAACATCTTAACTGTTATCAACCTAACTGCAATAGCTAAAAGATTAAATCAGTTTTTTCGTCCTCTACGCCCCAGTGGAAGCCTGGTTGCGTTCTCCAGTACCACAGAGGGATCGAGTTATGTGTGGGATACTTCCTTACCGCCGAACTTGCCTAGGCGAAGGACGGTAATTCAATGCCCACCCCCCAAGCGAATACGGGAGTTCACGAGGAACTCCGGTAGGCTCAGGAAAGTCACATTATAAGGAAAAGAATTCAGGACCAAAGAAAAAGTGCGCCCAAATGACGCCCCAGACTACTGGGCCTCCCTACCCAGGGGTCAAAGCCACAAGGGCTACCCTGGTGTAGAAGAGAGCTGCGGGTCTGAGGTGGGGTGCTGACTACTACTACTGTAGCCTCGTGTCACCTGCAAAAGCTAGAGCACTGAAGGTGCTGGCAAAGCACAACAAATGTTCTGCAATTTACAGGATTTTACTTTACTCCAATTTACGTTAAGAAAAAATCAGGAACAACAACGTCAAGCGAGACGAGAGGCCCCGGGCTCCAGGGTAGCTCAAGTGGCACAAGACTTTGTATTTGTTGTTACTGCGTTATAAACAAGGTGTTGCCTCATCAAGAGTTCGACCACGAGTGATGGAAAACGTCTTCTTTCTTTCTTTCTTTGTTGGATTTCTTGGCTATCAACCAGCGGCATGTGGCCAAGGTTATTAAGCCAATGGATCCTATTTATTCTATCAATCTATATAAGGTCATAAAGTTTTGTCTCCCTTAAAAAAGTGATTACTTTACTGATTATTTTTTCGTTGTCTGATAATATATTTGTTAATGAAAATTCTTTATTTATTTGTTGGAAATAGTGTTTTATTTTTTGTCTATGGATATGGTGTTCTTGGCATACCATGAGGATGTGTGGTATGGTAAGGTTGGTATTGGAGAGGGGACATTGTGGTGGATTTTTTTTTTTTTTCAATATAGGGAGTGACGTGGGTAATTCTTGAGGCGTTGACCCTAAGTCGGGCCAACACCACCTCCTCCCTACTGTCTTTCCTGTGGGATGTGTCCCACAGGTCTATTGTGTTTTATTTTGTTGGTGAGTTGGAGGTTGGTCCACTCACTTTATCACAGGAGATGTATTTTTGCTTTTATAAGAAACACAAAACACCTGAGATCTGTACGAACTATGGTAGTGTCCAGATCGTCAGTTGACCCAGCTAGTTTGTCAGCCTGTTCATTACCATGGATACCAGAGTGACCTGGTACCCATATTAGTTTGATTTATTTGTTGGCACCGTGTAACTTACGAATGATATTACCCAGCAATTCATTTTAAGTGGTTTCTAAGGATTTAATAGCTTTAAGTGAACTTAACGAATCGGAAAAAATGACTATTCTATCGTGGGTCGTCGATAGTGCAAAATCAATAGCTTTATTAAAGGCAAAAAGTTCCGCAAGAAAAATCGATGTATGATTCGGCAGTCTAAACTTTAGTTCACATTCAGTCGACCATACACCCGCACCTACACACTCATCTGTCTTGGAGCCGTCAGTATATATATGAAAAAAGGATAAAAGCTTAATAAGGATCTCTCTAAACCGCTGGCGTACCTCACCCTCCGGCGCCATGGCCTTAGCTGATGGAAGCTAAGCTTCCATGATGGAAAAATTGGGTGTTTCCCATGGCGCTATGTTAGACTTAACCAGGGTATCAATTGTAAAGAGATCTATACCAACTTTCTCGACGAGGTCGTGGATTCTCGATACAAAGGTCCTAATGCCTCTATTGCCATTGGGATGGCTCGGGTATCGAGCCACCTTAGCGGCATAGGTCAGGGCTAATTGCCCGCGTCTGAGTCGGAGGGGAGGTACTCCTGAATCCACCTCAAGACGCTCGATCCGAGTGCACTTCAGGGCTCCAAGACACACACGTAAACAAGCATTCTGCACAGCATCCAAACCTTTCAAACTTGTTTTCGATGCCGAGCCATACACGATTGACCCATAATCTACTTTAGACCTAACCAGGGCTTTATATATCATTAGCAAAGACTTTCTATCAGCTCACCATTTATTATCAGCAATGCACTTTAATAAATTTAGTGCTTTTTGACATTTATTCTTTAACTGACAAATGTGGTCTTTCCAATTAAGTCTACTATCAAAAAGTAGACCAAGAAATCTTGCAGAATTTTGAATAGGTATTGGGTGGTTATCTAAAGTTAGTCTGATATTTGGTATCTTTCTATGTGAAAAAATTACCCCAATACTCTTTTTTATGGAAAACTTAAAACCCCACTGGAGGCCCCAGTTATGAATCATAGTTGGATGCGATTTGCCGAGAACTCTGCATTATTGCTGGAATGCCATAATGCACAATCATCGGCGTACAGTGAGAATTTAAGATTCCGAGGGGGAGCTGGTAGGATGTCATTAATCATACATATAAATAATGTTGGTGACAAGACACTTCCTTGTGGGACCCCGTTTGCCTGGACAAAAATGTCCGAAAAAGTGACATTGTCGGAAAATAATTTGACAGAGAAAGTTCTGTCAGAAATGAAATTTTGAATAAAACAAGGCAAGTTTCCACGTAATACGAAAGCATAAAGTTTTCTGAGTAGGCCATATCGCCATGTCATGTCGTAGGCTTTTTCTATATCTGAAAATACCGAAATCAAAAAATCCTTTTTGGCAATTGCCTCTTGAATTTGACTGTCCAGCTTTACTAGTTGATCGAGAGTTTGGCAACCCTTTCGGAAACCGCACTGCTCGTCAACTAGTAAATTACTGCTTTTTAAAAAATGCAATAGCCTACTGTTAACAATTCTTTCCATGACCTTGCATAAGCAACTTGTCAACGCAATTGGTCGGTAGGAGATGGCAGTTCTAGGATTACCCCCTCCTTTCAATACAGGAATGATGTAGGCGAAGTGCCATGAGTTTGGAAAAGTGTGGCTTTTCCAAATTTCATTGTACACTTCTAGCAACTTAATCATGGCATCATGATTAAGATGCTTCATCATCTCATATCGAATCTCATCGGGGCCCGGGGATGTTCCTCTAGAGGCTTCTAGGGCTCGGACAAGCTCATTCATTGTTAGGTCTTTATTATAATCAAAGTCATCTCCTGTGGCAAAGTGAATAGGTCGCAGCTCAGCGGCTTCCTTGGTGGGCAGGAAAGCAGGATGGTAGTTTGCTGAGCTGCTTGTATAAGAGAACTGCCTGGCGAGTACATTAGCAATGTCTTTCGGTGAATCGAAATTTGTTCCCTCGTGAATTATGTTTTTAATTTTGCAGGATGTTTTGTTCTTATTATTTTTTTTGACAGTGGACCAAACCTCTGATATTTTTGTATTACTATTTATTGTAGAGACAAAGCTACGCCAGGAGTCTCTTTTTGCTTGTCTAATTACTCTACGAGCCCTAGCTCTTGCTTGTTTGTAGTTGCAAAAGTTCTCATTATTGATGTTATTTTGGAAAAGCCTGTAGGCCTTATTGCGTCGGCACAGCGCCCTGCGGCAATCTGGTGTCCACCATGGAACTCTATTCTTAACGCTATCTGTCGAAGTTTTAGGAATGGATAGCAAAGCTGCTTCTAAAATCGAATTCTGAATATTGTTTACTTTATCATCAATGGGTTCTCCAACAAGTTCGAGCTTGACGCTCCTTGTGAAGGCGACCCAGTCGAATTCTGAATATTGTTTACTTTATCATCAATGGTTTCTGCAACAAGTTCGAGCTTGACGCCTAATTTTACGTTAAATTTAGGCGCTGAAGGCGTTCTCGCTGTGTCGCATGAATATTTAATCAAAATAGGAAGGTGATCGCTTCCCAACGAGTCATCAATGATGTGCCACAGGCACTTGGCTGCTACTGATGAAGAGACCAGTGATAAGTCAATAATGCTCAAATTCCCGGTATTATCGTCTACCCGCGTCGGGTTACCATCGTTCAGGACTAAATCGGAATCGTTAATCAGCTTAACTACTTGCTCACCTCTACCATCCGCCCGCAGAGAGCTCATCAAAGCAAAGAGCTCATCATAAATTACCACTTTCTCAGGAGGACAATAAACCGAACATGTAGCCAGATACGTGTTATTGATTTTTACTTTGCATGCGACAAACTCCAAAGTAGAATCAATAGTCACTTCTGTAAAAGGGAGGCTTTGGTGGATGTACATGGCGACTCCGCCTCCACCCCTACGCTCACGATCCTTCCGACACAAATGGTAGTTTCTCAGTGATACGACCTCGTCACAGACGAGGTTGTTTAAGTGTGTTTCTTGTAGGACTATAATATCGGGAGCATAGGACGAGACTAATAATCTGAGGTCATTTACTTTAGATCTAATACTTCGACAGTTCCATTGTATAATGGTTAACGCGATGATTACGTTTTGTGGGGTTTGGAAGTGCCTTGTCCGCCAGTTTTAATTTTCTTTTTCTGGGAGGGAGGTTCGTCCTCCTCTCCCTCGCTACCCAGGGGCCTTCCATGGGTATCTTTGGAGACAGTAGCCTCCATGTCCTGCGTCTCGCTGCCAGGGAGACGCCCGGTGGAGGATGATCTACTCCGAGAAGCAGACCAAACACCAGACGAAGTCCTAGCAGGAGCCGCCTGGACGAGAAGGTGCGATCCCGATTGTGTTTTGGTATCATCCTCCTTATGATGCTGCTGCTTTTGCTGGGTTGATTCAGCAATTTGTTGAATTGTGTTTTTCAATTCTTTGATTTGACTCATTAATTCCTTAACCGTTTCCTTTAATTCTGCAATTTCTTTATCCTTAGCCGCAATTTCCTTACTGATGCCGTTTGCACTGGAAGTGTTGTTAGTTGCTGCTGAACCGTAGGAAGTATTGGGGATTGCTGGTCAAACCTTCAACTTTCCTCTTGGCTTCACGGTAACTAACTTGTGTTTGTACACACATGCACATATATATATATATATATATATATATATATATATATATATATATATGTGTGTGTGTGTGTGTGTGTGTGTGTGTGTGTGTGTGTGTGTGTGTGTTTGTGTGTGCGTGTGTATGTGTGTGTGTCTGTGTATATATAAATATATACATGCATACATATATGTTTTTGTGTGTTTATACACATAAATACACGTATGTGTGTGTACATATATATATATATATATATATATATATATATATATATATACATATACATACTTATATATCTAAATATTTATACACACACACACACACACACACATATATATATATATATATATATATATATATATATATATATATATATATATATATATATACACACACACACTCACACACACACACACACACACACACACACACACACACACACACACACATATAATATATTTATATATATGTATAGACTTATATATATTTGTATATATGTATAGATATATATTGATATATATACATATATAAATATGTATGTATATATAATATATATACACAGACACACACACACATATATACATATATATGTATATATATGCATATATACACATTTATCTGTATATATATGACTGTGTGTCTTTGTGTGTGTGTGTGTGTGTATGTGTGTTGTTTTTTTGTGTGCGTGTTTGCTTCATTGAATTATGTGTATAGTTACTGCTAAAAAAAATTATGTGTTAGTTTTTCAAAGAAAACGTCAATATTTTATATGGATGACTATTTTAACTTATAGTATTCGTTATATATATATATATTTTTATTTTTTTTTTTTGTTATTTTGATGTTTTATGTCGTTTATTCATTTCTTAGTTTTACATTAATATTTTTTTTCACTTACATTTCATTGTTTTATTTTCGGTTCTTAGTCTTTATTTATCTTTATTATCTGTCATTTTCAGAAACAATTGTACATACTCTTACGTTCAGGGTAAGGCATTTTCATTGAGAGTTCCATTAGCAGTTATTTTACTAGTTATTAAATTGAGACCCCGTTGTAGAACCGACAGCAAGAGTAAACGGGCGGTGGCAAAGCTGATCCGGGGACTGTTGGAGATAAGAGTTAGGTATCCCTAAAGACTGGGGGGTACGTTCTCGGACAATTCTGAGAGTAAAATGTATCTGGAAAAATCTTCTCAGGCAGGCGGTGTCCCTAACAAAAATATCAAGAAAAAAATAGATCAAATAAATTATTTTATATTACTCAAAATGGCATATACAATATTATACTAATGCGCAATTAACACGTAATATATTGATATAAATTGACATACATAAAATAATTTGAATGGACATTTACACAGTGTCAGTCGTCAATTTATTTCATATTCAAAAATACCTTTAGATTTATGCACATTTTTTGTTTTACTTTGGGGAAATAATCTAATGTGCTGGAGTAACATATACAAATGCATAATTACTGGGAAAAATATGATCACTAAAAAAGTGATGATGACCTTTGCTAAAGCGCTATAGCCGTGATATCATAATTCAAGAATACCCTGTAATAAGTGTAGATGTGTTTTTTCTTAGAGAAAAAAATATATATACATAATGACCATGACTAATACGCACAAAAGGCTAAATTATAGAAGTAAACATGAAAATTGATAGGAATGGAGTGCAATTTGCCAAACCAAACAAGTGAAACTTTTAACACCTAGTATAGAAGTAAGGGATGATTCTTTTATGAATGAGAAAAAAAAAAATGTTTTGCTGTTTCTTGGGATATTTATGAAATGATAATGAAAGCCTGTTTTATTCTCAAATACATTAGTTAAAAAAAAAAAAAAAAAAAAAAACTTGTTCACTGCAGATTATCTACATAATTTTGGATTTTTCAGTAAAACAAATAAATATTAGAATTATAATATATTTCTTTTCCTAAGTAACACATGATACAGCAAAATTGAAATTAGCACTGTAATTTTGGATCACTTTCAGTGTAATAATATTATTAGAAGTTAGAAATGGTAATGTTATGAATAAGAGTAAAACATGAGCTATTTTTGTAATATTGATAAAGTCAAGTTATTTGTGTTTTCTTAAATTCATTTTTGCAAGAGAATGAATTCAAATTAACTTTGTAATTATAGCTCACTTTTAGTAAAATAAAATGTTCAAATGCTAATGTCAATGATGATAATAAGTATACAAATGGATATCATCATCATTTGACAGGTAAGATATTTCTACTTTATTCATCAAAGAACCTTATTCTGTCTTCTATGGTATTCTTAAATAAGAACTAAAGAACTAAGAGTATACAAATGGATTTCATCATCATTTCACAAGTAGGATATAATTTCTACTTTCTTCATCAAAGAATCTTATTCTGTCTTCTATAATATTCTTAAAGTAAGATGATATTAGTGTCGCTTAAATGTTTTGGTAAGCATTATTGTTACTAAAATTAAATGGTCATCTTGATAAAAACTGTATACAACATACTTAGCATGATATCTCGCATCACTTTTATTACCTATATTTTTAAATCTGTTCATATGCCCTATATATATATATATATATATATATATATATATATATATATATATATATATATGTATGTATGTATGCATCTACACACACACACATACATATATACATACACATATATATGTGTGTATATATAATATATGTACATACATATATATATAAATACACACACACACACACACACACACACACACACATATATATATATATATATATACATATACATACATATATACATGTATGTACATATACTATATATGTATATGCATATATATATATATATATATATATATATATATATATGTATATGTATATGCATATATTTATGTATATGTATATGCATGTATATGTATATGCATATATATATGTATATATGCATATGTATATAAGTGTGTGTGTGTTTGTATATATATACACATATATAGGTGGGTGCAACTCTTTTATAAATGGAAATGACTCATTTGCTAACCCAACAAATGAGTCGGGCTGTGGGTCCCATTGGGAGGGCAAATGCTGGGGTGCAGGATGGGAATAGGAGTTACTCGTCCCACCTGCGCTCTGGCAGCCGCCAATCCAGTGTGAGGCCTGTGGGGCAAAGCCCTTGGGAACCCCACAGGCAGATGTTGGGCCCCACAGCCTGCCACCCCACTTCATATGGAATGGTGTCGGCAGGGGTATATGCATATATTTATTCCACCCAGAATGACAGCCTAAAGATCTTGATATTAATAATTTGATTTGGCCAAATAATATTATAGATAGTTTATGAATTTGTTATGTACAAAATTGGCTGAGCCTCGTGAGGGTTTTCACCCTCGTTAAGGCACCTTCTTAAACATCAAGTACATCTAATTATTGACCATGGCTACAAAAGATACAGAAACAAACTGACCAAAAAGTAATTTTGGGCATTGGAACATTGGAACATACATATACCATTGGTTATATCTTCGAATACAAAATTTGCATATCTAAAATCAATGCAATCTTTGAGTTTTAATGACCAAGTCTTTTATAACCGTTGTTAGTGTGATTATATCTTTCTAGAACCATAATCATTCTAATACGTTAATGTGCCTCGTTTAGAGGTTCAAATTTAGCCATTGATAATCCTCCCTTTATAAGGCTACAGTATGTGATATGTGGATGGACTAGTGAGTGCTAGATTGATTTTAGGGCTTTCAGAGTAAGTTTGCTACGAGTATGGAACAGAATACTACATAACCTTTGTATTTTATTCGTTATATATTGCAGGTGTTGCTTCCAGGTTAGATTACTATAAAAAATTACATCCCAAAACTCCGTGTTCCTTTTAAGGGTAAGTGTTTTTTTTCCTTATTACCAGAGGATCATGAGGTAGTTTCTTGCCTTGCCTGTGGAATATTACATAATGGCTTTTTCAGCATTTAGGGAATCTTTAATTTTACAAATTCCGTTGTTAGCCATTGATAATAGATAATTTAGCTCCGAATGAGTGGCATAAAGAGTACAGTCATCAGATAACAAGTTGAAAATGAGAAAGTGCTCAAGTGAATCATGGCATTTATGTATAGCAAAAATAACAGGGGGCCTAAGATAGAACCTTGGGACACTCCGTAAGAAATGTCATTGTAACGGACAAATTGTTTCCTGTAGATTTTAGAAGTGAATGAGTAGAGCCTTGTATTTCGTAATGGTTGAGCTTAGAAAGTAAGATCTGATGGTTGACCGTATTATAGACTTTCGAGAAATCAAGGAAAATATATAGAGTGAAAGAATTCTCATCCATTAACTGCAGGATCTTGCTTGTCGAGCATTTTAGTGCTTTTTCCGTAGACTTATTTTCCTGGAAGCCAAACTGGGAGTCGGATATCAAGTTGTTACTGTTATAAACACTTTTTAGTTTGTTATAAATCAACTTTTCCAAAATCTCACTGAGCACTGGCAAGCCAGATATTGGACGAAAATTCCCCAAATCAGGTGGTCAATTCGACTAATGCCACTAATGAGTTTAAAAGATGTAATGAAATGGGAGCAATTACAGTAGCTACACTTTTAATTACTTTCATCGAAATATCATTATAACCTGGAGCACCATCCTTTAGACCTTTTATAATGAGAAGAAGTTCTTCATATGTGATAGGTGTTAGGGTGAGATTTTCCACTACATGGCTGTCTAAATAAGTTTGAAAGTTTCTATCAGAAGGACTGATTTGCGAGGCCAGGTTAAAACCAACATTAGCAAAGTAATTAATAAATTCATTTGCTATGTATTGGTTGTTAGTCTAGTACCCATTATTTATATTTACATCGGTTGGCAGGGGTATACGGCTAGGTCGATTTAGTATAGCTTTAATTGTTTCCCATGTTTTGTTATTGTTGCCTTGGTTTTCAATAAATTTGGTTTTATAGTAATTTGACTCGGCTGTTCTAACCATTTATGTAACTCTATTGCGGAGTCTTCGGAACTGATCACCGTAAGTAATTGGTTGTTTCGAGAATTTTCTGTGAATTCTGTTTCTTTCATTGATTAAAGCTTTAATTCCGTTTGTTATATATGTTTTTTTTTTTCTGGGACATTTTTGTCTAATACTTTTTTCTTTTATGGGAAAATATTTTTTCAAACAAGCTCTGAAAATCGTACTGAAATTATCCATTTTCGCATTTAGATTCCTTAAGCTGGGCTAATTTCTCATCCGTTACTAGCCGAAAGGATATCTTGAATAAGATGCAGCTGGTGGCTGTAACCGGGCTTTAAAGGATGCTACGAGTGGAAAATGATCGAAAATCACTTATTGATGATGGATTATTGCTCCACAGGTGGTCAATGATCGTACCTGATGTTGGTATAGCTCTTGTGGGCTTAGTGATTAGATTGTGGAGCAATTCAGTTTTGTATGTGGCTACAAGCATCAGCCTTTAATAAATCTTAACATTGGTTTTCGGCCTTCTATACATAATGCCAACTAATACAGATTTTGAATCATATGTAGATTCAACAAAAAAGGATTTCAAAAATGTTTCAGTAAAAAAGAACTCACATCTGATTGATAGCTTTAGCCTATCTTTAACACAAATAGCAAGGCCACCACTATGCCGAGATGGGTTTCTTGTTAGAAGCTTGTAGCTTTGAGTACAGAAAAAAAATTCGATATCAGAGGTGAGCTTAGTCTCACAAAACCTTAATATATCAAAATGCTGTGCACGTATGCTATTGTATTCAAGTTCATAAAAATGGGGTGGAATGCTCTTTATGTTGCAAAAAAGGATATTTACTTGTTCCTGGGAGGGCGACACACACGGTCTAGGAAGGGCATATAGGTTAACATATTCACATATTACCGTTGACTATTTGTTCTTAGCCACGGGTCCCGTCAGGCGCTGCTACTGCGGCATCTGTTGCACGGTTAGACGGTACTTGTGACGGCGTTCCAGGAAACCAGAGAGGTGAGGCAGGGGTCTCTCGCAACGCGAGAGATTGCTGGGGCGCTGCACTTGGCTGAAGTCTGGAGTCAGGGCCATTGGGTCGCTTATTAAGTCTGGCACTGTGTGAGGGCTCTTTGATGACTAACGTTCTTTCCCTACACAGAGGGCATTCATCTGTTCCTGCCTGGCCTTGACCTGGCACGTTGACGAACACCTGCGTGCCCTTCAGCTTGAAGCGGTTTGTGGAAGGTGGCGTCACGATCCGTGTAGTCGCGGAAGCGTGTCACTATATCCCTGGGCTTCTGTCAGTCATTCGATACTTTACTTACGTGATGAACTCATTCAAATTGTGGAGTTATGTTAAATTTGTATTCCAGGAATTCTGTCAGCTTCACCTGGCATCTCTCCCACATTTCCTACCTCCTCAGGTAGTCCGGAAATACGCAGATTATTTTGCCTGCTCTGATCCTCTTGATAATCCAGGCAATCTTCATGGTTCACTGCTTTCCTCTGCTGCCAGTGCCTTTTGTTTTAAGGCTGTTATTTTATTAGGGAAAGATTTGTTCTCCTGTGTTTGTTCATTCAGCCTGTTAGTTAGTCCATCCATTTCGCTTGAGTAAATTCAAGACTTTTCTTAACATCATTTAACTCGCATTTATACAGTCTACAATGCTCAGCAATTTTCAATGCTTGATTTTAACTAAGCATTAACATGCATTAATATTTTACAATGCACCAAAGTCATCTAGCCCACTTTACGCATCTTTCTGCTATATGTAGTTGCATGAGACCCACAGGTGTGTATTATAGCAATGGAAAGTGGAGCACTGTTGAAGTGTGTCTTCCCTTAATGCGGTGAGGGAAAAAAGGGAACCGAACTGTCTGGGATAGGTCTTTGTGGTAGGATGAGCAGTTACCCCTGCTATCGAGGTAACTAAAGCAGTTGGGAGTTGAGATGGCTCCTCACAGAGGTGAGAAGACCTGGCAGTGGTACGATCAGTATGGGTGGGTACACTTACTACTGGTCGGGCCAGGGCAATCTTCAGGGGGTAGCTATAACCATCTCCAGCCGACTTCAACCCTCGGTAGAAGAGGTAACACCAGTTGAAAAGTGTATTATGGCATTGAGACTGAAGCATACTTTTGGCTTCATATTTCTTATTGCTGTACTTGTGCTGTGTGGAGCAGCGGTAGCGATCTCGTCTAGCAATCTTGCTGACCAGCATTTAAATCCCTCGCCGCCAGTGGATAGTAACTCTGGCAATTCCTTGCACACGAGATAATTTAGAAGCAAAATGAAACAGACATGTTACACCAAGAATATCCATTGTAACAAACGGAATCAAACTAAATTATATTATGTGAAATAGGCATTCTATGCCAAACTCACATCTGTGGCAGTTGTCCCCAGTGAGACATTTGTATTGTTCTGGGTGACTTCAATGCGGTATCCAGCTGGCTATGAGATATCTCAGTCCCCATGGTTTAGGAGCTGATCCCAGCAGCCAATTTCTCTGGAATTTTGCTAGGTCCCAGAGACTGAGAATTGCTGATTGATTTCAATACGGTATCCACCTGTGATCAAGCTGGCTACAAGATGTCTGTCAGTTCCTTTAAAACTTCTCATCCCTCCAATGGCCACTCTAGGGGGGAGGAGTATCCCAGGAGGTTCACCACGGCAGTCTCTTACTGGTTCATAAAACTTGAAAGCCTGACGGACCTAGTTGCTCTGTGGAGTGATTCCCCTTTTGAATTAATTTTAAGTGTTTTAACGACTCCCTCACCAAACACACTAATGAACCTGTCACACCTTAACGTTTTAGAGAACGTATGGCTAGCGTATGGTAAACATGTTAAACGGTGGCGTACGCTGAACTCTTCGTTTTTCGGCGCGTTGTCGACGTATGCAGAGCGTATAAGACAACGATCGGGGAACGTAC
>NC_061856.1:19894683-19897183 GCF_019202785.1 Penaeus chinensis
AAATGATGTAGTGACAGCTAGAGTGCACTTCATACTCACTGCATTTAATCCAGAAAACATGGTAAACTAGAAATAACTTTCACCAACTCTCTAGAATAGGGTATTCAAGTGTCACTATACTGGATACTCTCTCATATAGGAATATACTGTGACAAGGTTGATCAGTTAGCCAAATGAAGACTTCCCATGAAGAACCATATTCTGTAGTACCGCTATCTCTCAATCAAAGGAAAAAGTGTTATCAGCTTTCTTCGAGATTATGAAGGTCAGGTATGGTCCACTGGAAATATTAGAGTGTTTTGGGGACATTAGATATAGATAAACCCTAAAAAGCCTAAAGTGGACAGTCTCAGAGACAGTAGGTTATATTGAATAGGCTACAGTTTGAGAGGCAAATCCAGTTTCATATCACCACTATAAATTATGCAAGGTGCATAATCTAACCATTACTTTGTTGCACGAAATTTGCATGCTGTTAATCAATTATTGATGTTCACAGATTAGCACTTACTGAATTTATTAATTTTGTTGTTTGTTGTGTGTGTGTGTGTGTGTGTGTGTGTGTGTGTGTGTGTGTGTGTGTGTGTGTGTGTGTGTGTGTGTGATCAATAAAGGAGTCAAGACATCTTGGTTGTCTGCCTACACCCTAAGCTCGCCATCCACCGTACTTTTGTAGAGCTCATCTCCGATGTGTGTGTGTGTAACAAATAGATCTCTCTCTCTCTCTCTCTCTCTCTCTCTCTCTCTCTCTCTCTCTCTCTCTCTCTCTCTCTCTCTCTCTCTCTCTCCCTCCCACCCTCCCTCCCTCTCTCTCTCTCTCTCTCTCTTCCTCTGTTTCTCTCTCACACATATGTACTTCTCCCTCTTTCTGTGTGTGCTCTCTCTCTCTCTCTCTCTCTCTCTCTCTCTCTCTCTCTCTCTCTCTCTCTCTCTCTCTCTCTCACTCTCTCTCTCTCTCTCTCTCTCTCTCTCTCTCTCTCGTTCTGTCATTTCTGAGAAAGACTGAATTGAAAGAAAATAACTGTTAACTGAAAAAAATTGACCTGCTTCAATGATTAAAGTAGTGGACAACCGAAATTATACTTGATGCTGAATTTCTTTTGCTTCAGTTAGTCTACAGACATTCAATTTTGTTTAAAGGCAAGAACATGTTCACTTTATTGGATTTTAGGTTGTCTCAGTTTTCTAATAGATAAATAGATATATTAGACTTTGACTCGTTTAGAGATTGATGAGAAGAGATTTATGTCTTTTTCAGTAAAACAAAATTAATAATGAAATTTTATTGCCAATAAGTAGCCGCGCACGCGCGTGTGTGTGTTTGTGTGTCCTTTTATTTTTTATTTCTTTATTTTTTTACTTTTCACATAAAGTTGTGATACAGCTATGCCGATCTGAGCAAAACAATCTGTTGCAAGTGTTAGTAACTTTATGCTCAACACTTCAAACTGTTTTATGAATTATCACTAACTTGAAATATAACCATATATACAGTATATCACTTACCTTCGCAATTAGTTCGCAAATAATGAAGGTGAGCAAGACAACACACCTAAACGCACTCAAAACACATCCGAAACAGCTAAGTCAATGAGTCCTCATCATATACACTTTTTCTGTTGACCTTGTAGTATCTTTTACTCTATAATTTGCTCAAGTATATACAGTATTGTTATATATTAACTTAAACGGTTGCTTAAAAAAGAAATTGAATATCAACAATTTGGCCAAGTTACCTATGTAATCGATTACTGGCACAATCAAAATCCCTGCCCCTCCACTGCTTCCTATAATGCTCCCATGATCTCATTCCTCATCCTCTTTTACTATGTCAGGATGGCGTGATAGGGTGTAGTCAATGAATGCTATATTCTAAAAATATCATGTAATGTCTGCATTTTCTTAATTATACTTGCAGATAGGAGTCCTTGGCATAATCTCCAAATGCAGTTCCAGGGCCTCCTCACACCACCAAGAAAAAAGGTTCTGGGGCTCTCTCAACTTACTTGATAGCAGGTTGTCAGTGGCAGGGCCTGCTAGGGTCCCCAAGCCATGCAGAGGAAATGTGGTTTCAGGTGATCTTATGTCAATTAAGGCTTTCCTTCATTGATATTAAAGAAGCATCCCTGGTGAGCCGAGCCTTTTGACCCGACCCTAATTACAGATACGTTATACAGGAACTAGCGTACCAGTCTTTGAAATTCCACCAAGTTCCGGGAAATCTATCTGACCACCAGTGTCAAGAGAGATACAAGTGGCCTTGCTCTTTCTAATCAGTGAACTTTCTTTACAAGGTAGAACAAGATGGGCCTGCGTATCTATTTTTGTGAGCTCATACATTTGCAGTTATGATCCGTTTATTATGATTATTGTTGTTGTTTTACTTCGGTCATAAACTCGCTCAACGTGAACCACAGCAACAAGTTAAATCATTCGCCTGAAGAGGAACTCTTGAAGAGTTCGAAACGTTACGGTATTGTGTCATTTCTTATTGTTTTTT
>NC_061856.1:19899683-19914683 GCF_019202785.1 Penaeus chinensis
TATTATGACCATGAACATATTTCACAGCCGTTTCAATCTTACTGTTTTCTTAGTATAACCCCACCCCCTCCCCCCATCTCTCTCTCTCTCTCTCTCTCTCTCTCTCTCTCTCTCTCTCTCTCACACACACACACACACACACACACATATATATGTGTGTGTGTGTGTGTGTGTGTGTGTGTGTGTGTGTGTGTGTGTGTGTGTGCGCGCATGCACGTGTATGTATGTGTATATATATATACACATATTGTGCATATATATATATATATATATATATATATATTTATATATATGTATATATATGTGTGTGTGTGTTTATGTATGTATGTATGCATGTATATGTATTTATCAACCAATTCATCTATCTATCTATATTTATGTATCTATCTAAAAACATATATGTATCTTTCATTATATGTGTATATATCTATCTAATTATATATGTATGTATGCATATAACTATACATATATATATATATATATATATATATATGTGCGTATGCGTCTGTATATTCATGTATGTATGTGTAGCATGCATCTATTTTCCTTCATTGCGAACCATGACGAAACGTCAGGAAAATTAAGTGACTCATGGGTTGGCGTCATCTCGCGCCGCGGCCTCAAGGCCACAGAATCCTCCCCACTCGCGAGCGTCAAGTTGCGGTAAATGGCCGGAGGGACGCTACGTGGTCGATAAATGAAAACCAAGAGTTGTCAATAAACTTCATGACTTACAGAAAATGACATCATAACAAACTAAATAAATCACAATCTAGCGACTGTTTTACTGAGAAATATGCTTTGTCGTGGTTTTGTTTGAACCTGATTGATTTAGAAAGCTATTTATCTATTTATCTATTTCTACAAGGTGGTTAGAAGGGTAGGCACCCATCCCACCAGTTTTCACCAGATTCGTCTTCACAATTCCTTGAAATCCGTCGGAAATGTGGCAGGGGTACCTTCATGCTTCAACTATTTCCGCATGTTTGCCCTGCCCCGAGGTCATTCCATAAGTCTATCAAATGTTTATACAGTGCTGAGCTAGTTTTTTTTTTTTTATCGTTTCCTATTTTCTGTGATTCTTTATTACAAAGACGCAGACTCCATTTTCCTAATTGCCTTTGGGAGAGACAATGTTTCGGCTTCAGCGTTCGAAATAGTACAGGAGTTCATGGCATGCATTTACATGACCTCCACCACTCTAGATAAGAACCAGACTATGAAGCACTAAACGCACTAGTGACTAAACGACTCAGCAGAAGGTTTGTCTAACTTTGGAATTTCAAAATATCTATCGACCCGGTACCTTTTAATTCAAAGAGAAAAAAATAAACTATGATGATAATATCAATATGAGTAGTAATTTTCTCTAAGGGACAAAGGTACATCTGGTCTTGGAGAATGTGTAGATGTATCACACCATAAAGTAAGTTTAGAGGGCAAGGTACAATTCTGCTAATGATATATATTCAGAAGTGAAAAAGAGGTTTCAGTTATCTCCCAGATTTTACAGTTAATTTAGAATGAAAAATAAAAAACCGAGAGTTCTCAGTCACAATCCAATAAGTATGTTTCATGTCAGCGAGTTTCTTGGAATTACATTCTAGTGATAATAGGTTGGTGTCTATAAGGTGATAGACTCAAGAAGCTATCAATCACCAGTTGATAATTGGTCTGTGATGGGATTGATTAACGTTGTTGAAAAATTCCATGGCTGTATCTGTCTATGAGAGACAATTATACTAGGAGTTATGCCAAACAAGCTCAGTTAAAGGATAGGTAACATTATCATCATTAATATGTTCAATATATCTAAAGTTTTATTGGCAAATTAAATGTCATCTAAGTAGGTAATGTGTTTTCTACATTTGCAAATATGGAATAAATAAAAAACACTGGAATGTTGAACTTGTATTTTTAAAACCAAAAGGCATATACAAAAATGCAGTGTGCACGCTGCAGTCTTTGTGAACAGAATTTTGTATATGCATACTGTATGTCAATCTTGGGAAATATTGCCTTATTCTTAACCCTTTTATTGATACGGATGTACACCTTGTTAAACCATAATGTCAAGAACGCTCCTCGACGTTCGTAGCATTATTCCTTTATAAAATCTAGAATATTTACTGGATTGTAACATGGCTGCGCATGAAAATAGTCTATGGTGTAGTGAACTTTAGTTCAGGTCAAAACTGCTACAAATGTTATTTAGAAACTAAAGAAATTGTGTATCACATTGGGAATGCACATGATGCCAGATATATCAGTTGAAAGGGTTAAGTGTCAAGGTAAGAGAAGGTAGGTAGGTATGGGATTTGTAATAGGAGTTATATTATTCAGTGCATGGTAATCACCACATTTTCTCAATGCACCCTTTTCCTTCTTAGGGATGAGGTGAAGAGTAGATGGCTAAGGGGATTTGGAGGCTGAATAATCCTAGTGTTAATAAAAAACTGAAATTAGTCTTTAGTTGTCTTGATCTTGTAGTAATATCGTAATCTCCCTGAAATGTAGTAATATCATAGTCTCCCCTGAAAATCGCCTTGTCACGAATTTTTGGTTTACTTTTATTTATTTCTCGTACTGTAAATACAATTGATATGTGTACCATATAAAATATATGATCTTTTTATGTTTAACTCGCATTTAAATGTTTGTTTATTTGCATAGTTATTTGGTCAAAAATACTTGTAAGTCCTCAGCCCATTATAAATAAGTACTCTCAGGAAATTGAACAAATTAAGATACTTGAACGGGATTTTTCAAATCTTGAAATTATAGAAATATCCTCACTAATCTTGACTTCCGCTGATGATAAACCTTAACGGACTAATCACGGCTGTATTTAGTTTGGCTACTTTGAAATCAGCACGGCCTTCAGGGACTAAAAGCGGTGGTAGAAATGCCGTTTGCCCAAGAGAGATCACCTGGTCTTTAACCCAATGCCGCTGGGGAAAATTAAAAAAACATGGGGAAAATGCGCCTATTTTCTATATTTTTTTGTGAAATGTCTGCCCATAGATGGCTCTGCTAGTGCTTTGCCATAAAGGAGTCAATTAGTAGACCTTGTCACTCTCGTCTATGAACTCTTGAAGAGTAAACACACCTTTTCCAAAACGCAGCAGCAATAAAATAAAAAGTCTTGGGCCACAAGAGCTACCCTGGAGTCAGGGGCCTCTCGTCTCGCAGGATATTATTGTTTCTGAGTTCTAAAGTAACTTAATAAAGTAAATCCTGTAATTACGGAACCTTATAGAGCTTTGCCAGCACTTTAAGTGCTCTTATTTTTTTGCAAGTGGCACGAGGCTACAGTAGGCGTAGTCAGCACCCCACCTCAGACCCGCAGCTCTCTTCTACACCTACCCCTGGGTAGGGAGGCCCAGTAGTCTAGGGCGTCATTTGGGCGCACTTTTTCTTATATTCTGAATTCTTTTCACCTTAATGTGACTTTCCTGAGCCTACCGGAGTTCCTCCTGAACTCCCGTATTCGCTTAGGGGGTGGGCATTGAATTACCGTCCTTCGCCTAGGCAAGTTCGGCGGCAAGGAAGTGTCTCACACATAACTCGATCCCTCTGTGGTACTGGAGAACGCAACCAGGCTTCTACTGGGGAGGTAGAGGACGGAAAACTGCCTTACTCTCTTAGCTATTGCTGTTAGGTTAATATCAAAAGTTACGAGTTTTTTGTCCCTTCAGGACTACGATTTTGAGACAAGGGGGCGGACCTGGTTCGATACCCAGAATTAATGATTCCCCGGCTACCCCTTCTCCTCCTCAAGTAGGGGCGACTCATAACCACTCTCAGACCAATACGGCTATGAGTAACGGAACCCCCACTAATGACAAGACGAGACGACCACTTTTCAAAATCCCCACCCAGAATGCAAGGTTCGCGAATGTAAAATGCGTGAATGAAATCAGTCGCTTTTGAACGTGAACCCCTTTATCATCAAAAAGGTCTTTGATGGTCAAGTGGACGGCGATTTTGATTTTGTCAAAAAGTTGCGAGTTAAAGTACAATATATCTCCCAGATTAAGGATTTACTTAAGCTGACGCAAATTCATGGTCTTCGAGTTAAAGTAACTATTCCTATTGGCCCAAATACCTGTGAGTAATCTTTCACAGGGATTTGAGAACGATGGAAGAAAGTGAACGTTCATTGTATGACCAAGAAGGATGGGAATGTGCGAACGAAAACTGGACAGTGTTTTTTGGCCTTTGCTTTAAATAAAATCCCCGAGTATTTCAATGTCGGATATGAACGTGTTCAAGTAAGACCTTATATCCAAAAGTCAATGCATTGTAATAGAAGCCAAATTTCGGACACACCTCATTAAAATGTATTGACAAAGATTCAAATAAATTTGTTTGGCGTAAATGTGCTGAAGCCCATGACACCATCACATGTCCTAGCCAGATTTCCAAATGTGCTAACCGTGGAGGTCCCCATCAGTCAGGATATGCCGAGTGCAGTATCCTGAAGAAGGAGACTGAGACTTTAGCATATATGAGAAAGCATGAAGTTAGTTATACTGAAGCAAAGAGGAAAGTGGAAAGTTTGACACACAAACCCGATACTTCCTATGCTGCAGCAGTAACTAACTTCACCCCTAGTACAAGTAATGTCAGTCAAGAGCTTGCAGCAAAAGATAAAGAAATTGCTGTATTGAAACAAACAGTTAAATAATCAAATATTAAAGTTTATCAGTTGACTAAATTGGTCGATCAAATGGCTGTATTAACCCAGCATAAACATCTTAAGGAAGCTAGTACCGAATCACAGTCCGGAGCGCACCTTCCAATCCGGGCTACTCGCGATCGGTTTCTCGATAGAGAAGCAGATCGCAATCTGTCAGTCGTCTCCCTCGCCAGGAGGTGCAGGACATGGAGGGAGAGGAAGCGCCTCCCTCCCTTAAAAAGAAAATTAAAACTGGTGGACAAGGCATTTCCAAACTTTAAATTAGTAGCCTCGTCCTCTGCTCCCGATATAATAGTTCTCCAGTTCGCTGAGGAACTACCATTAATGTCGGAAGGATCGTGAGGGTAGGGGTGGAGGCGGAGTCGCCATGTACATCCACCAAAGCCTCCCTTTTACAGAAGTGACTATTGATTCTACTTTGGAGTTTGTCGCATGCAAAGTAAAAATCAATGGCACATATCTGGTTATATGTTCAGCTTATTGTCTTCTTGATAAAGTAATAATCTATGATGAGTTCTTTGCTCTTCAAGAACGTCTAAAATAATTTTGGGTGATTTTAATGCTCATCATACGTTATGGGGTTCCCTGCGGATGGATGGTAGAGGTGAGCAAGTAGTTAAGCTAATTAATGAATCTGATTTAGTCCTTCTGAAAGATGGTAGTCCGACGCGGGTGGACGATAATACCGGTAATTTGAGGTCTCTTCATCAATAGCAGCCAATTGCCTGTGGCACACCTTTGACGACTCGTTAGGAAGCGATCATCTTCCTATTTTGATTGAATATTCATGCGACACAGTGAGAACGTCTTCAGCACCCAAATCTAATGTAAAAAGAGCAGACTGGGTCGTCTTCACAAGGAGTGTCAAGCTCGAACTTGTTGGAGAAACCATTGATGATAAAGTAAACAATATTCAAAATTCGATTTTAGAAGCAGCATTACTATCCATTCCTAAAACAGATAGCGTTAAGCATAGAGTTCCAAGGTGGACACCAGATTGCCGCAGGGCACTGTTCCGACGCAATAAGGCCTAATGGCTTCTCAAAAATAACATCACTAATGAGAACTTTTGCAATTACAAACAAGCAAAAGAAAAGCAAAATTAATATCATTCACGAGGGTAACAATTTAGATTCACCTAGAGACATTGCTAATGTACTCGCCAGGCAGTTCTCTCATACAAGCAGCTCAGCAAATTACTATCCCACATTCCTGCCCATCAGGAGATGACTTTGATTACTATAAAGATCTTACAATTGATGAGCATGTCCGAGCCCCAGGCCCCGATGAGATTCGATATGAGATGATAAAGCATCCAAACTCATGGCACTTCGCCCACATCATTCCCACATTGAAAGGAGGGGGTAATTCCAGATTTGCCATCTCTTACCGCCCATTTGCGTTGACAAGTTACTTATGCAAGGTCTTGGAACGAATTGTTAATGGTAGGCTATTGCATTTTTTTAAATTCCAGAATTTGACTAGTTGACGAGCAGTGCGGCTTCCGAAAGGGACGCCAAACTCTCGATCAACTGGTAAAGCTGGACAGTCATATTCAAAAGGCAAAAACCAAAAGAATTTTTTTTTGATTTCAGTATTTTTAGATATAGAAAAAGACTACGACATGACATGGCGATATGGCCTACTCAGAAAACTTTATGCGTTTGGATTACGTGGAAACTTGCCTTGTTTTATTCAAAATTTCATTTCAGACAGAACGTTTGCTGTCAAATTGTCTTCTGACAATGTCACTTTTTCGGACAATTTTGTCCAGGCAAACGGGGTCCCACAAGAAAGTGTCTTGTCATCAACATAATTTTATGTATGATAAATGACATCTTACTAGCTCCTCCTTAAATACTCACTGTACGCCGATGATTGTGCATTATAGCATTCCAGCAATAATGCAGAATTATCGGCAAAATCGCATCCAACTGGCACTGGATATGATTCATAACTGGGGCCTCCAGTAGGGTTTTAAGTTTTCCACAAGAAAAAGTGTTGGGGTAATTTTTTCACATAGGAAGCCAAACATTAGGCTAACTCTAGACAACCACCCAAAACCTATTCAAAATTCTGCTAAATTTCTTGGTCTACTTTTTGATAGTAGACTCAATTGGAAAGACCACATTGATCAGTTAAAGAATAAATGTCAATGAGCACTAGATCTATTAAAGTACATTTCTGGTAAGAAATGGGGATCTGATAGACAGTCTTTGCTAATGGTATATAAAGCCCTGATTAGGTCTAAAGTAGATTATGGGTCAATCGTGTATGGTTCGGCATCGAGAACAAGTTTGAAAGGTTTGGATGCTGTGCAGAATGCTTGTTTGTGTGTGTGTGTTGGAGCCCTAAAATGTACTCGGATCAAGCATCTTGAGGTGGAGTCAGGAGTACCTCCCCTCCGACTCGGATACGGCCAGTTAGCATTGACCTATGCCGTAAAGGTGGCTCGAGACCCGAGCCACCTTAATGGCAATGGAGGCACTAGGCCCTTTGCCACGAGACTCCATGACCTCGTCAAGTCTGTATAGATCTCTCTACCATCGATACCCTGGTTCATTCAAATATAGCACCATGGGAAACACCCAATTTTTCTATCATGGGAGCCTGGCTTCCATCAGCCAAGGCCATGGCGCCGGAGGTAGAGGTACGCCAGAGGTTCAGAGAGATCCTTGTTAAACATCTCCCTTTTTTCATATATATACCGACGGCTCCAAGACAGATGAGTGTGTAGGTGTGGGTGTATGGTCGACTGAATGTGAACTAAAGTTCAAACTGCCGATGTTGTTTCTTGCTGAACTTTTTGCTATTGACAAAGCTATTGATTTTGCACTATCGACGACCCACGATGGAATAGTTATTTTTTCAGACTCACTAAGTTCATTTTAAGCTATTAAAACATTATAAACCACTAAAAATGAACTGGGTAATATCATTTGTAAGTTACATGGTGCCAACAAATTAATCAAGCTAATATGGGTACCAGGCCACTCTGGCATCCATGGTAATTAAAAGGCTGACAAATTAGCCAGGTCAACTGGCGATCTGGACACTACCATAGTTCGTACAGATCTCAGGTGTTTTGTGTCTCTTATAAAAGAAAAAATACATCTCCTGTGGCAAAGTGAGTGGACCAACCTACAGCTGACTAATAAAGTCAAACCACAAGTAGAACTGTGGGATACATCCCACAGGAAAGTAAGAAGGGAGGAGGTGGTCTTGGCCCATCACAGGGTAAATGCCACCAGATTTACCCAACTCACTCCCTATATAGAGAGAACTTTCCCTCAGTGGCCCCACTGCAACACCAGCCGCACCCTAAACAACCTGTTAATAACATGCCCAATATATTTCAACCAAAGACAAACATTGAAAAATTACTTAAGAATAAAAAATAAAGACTTTACGGTAAAAAACATATCAGATAATGAAAGCATCATCAGTAAAGTAATCACTTTTCTAAGAGAGACAAAACTTTATGGCCTTATATAGATTGATAGAATAAATAGGATCCATTGGCTTAATAACCTTGGCCACATGCCGATGGTTGATAGCCAAGAAATCCAACAAAAAAGAACGAAAGAAATCGATGGTGTTATTCTTATTATAAACATTATAATTATTATAATGTTTTTTTTTTTAACATTAGTAACAGCAAAATAAGATAACGTAAATTAAAGAAAAGGGTAAACGGGCGAGAAAGGCAGTACTCGTAACTGGCTCATCGGTGACTTAGTACAAGTGTAGCCATCTATGTGAAAAACAATCAAACAAGTACTCACAGTGGGCATAGCACGTCCGTACACGTCATACCCGTCGGCATTGGATTAAGGGACTTTATATTGTGTACATAGGCACGATTTGTGTAAGTCATTAGACATAGACTGCGTGGCTGTTTACAATGTAGCTCGAAGTCCAGTGGTGAACCATCGCTTCAGCAAAGACTAGCTGACAAGTTCATCTGACCTTGTTTGGCCTTCAGTTGTGCCTCGGGGTCCTCGGGCTCAGGTCATCTCACCAGCCTTCGGCTCCTCAGGGCTGGAAGGCATAGTAAGAGGAAGGCTAGCTAGCCGTCGATAAACTCGCTAAATTAGCAGATGAGTTTATGGCGTCACTTCCAACTTCTTGTTCTGTGGCTGAAGTAGCTTCCACATCTCAAACAGAACAGTTAGCAGAACTTGTTGCAAAACTCACTATCCAGGTTAATGCTCTCCAAGCTCAAGTCTTGTTGCATTTCTACCAACAATAAGCCACGCTACAGGTCAAGAAGTTAGTCCAGAGGAAGAGATGACATATGCATGTATCACAGCAAATTCAAGGAACCAGCAAAGAAGTGTTTCAGCCCTGTAACTTCAATAAACCTTTAAGCAGCAAAGGTGAGCAATAGAGGCACATAATGTTTGCCATACCTCTTCCATGCTTCTTCATGTGTGGGACCCACTCTCCAACATAAAGTTCCTAGTCGACACTGGCGCCGAGGTTAGCGTTTTGCCTGCAACGGCAAGTCACAAATCACTCCCTCCGAACATGAATTTATATGCAGCCAATAAGTCTGCAATCCCTGTATATAAACAGAGAACTCTTACACTCGACCTCAAGCTTCAGCAGACATTTCAGTGGACCTTCTATGTACCAGCTGTGTCTCAAGTCTCATTTAGTGCCTAGTTGACATTAAAATCCTCGGACACTACTTCTTTGAATCTTACTAATGCTCACCTTCATGGAAATAACTTGCAGATCTCCACAATCGATGCCAACAACTCATTTGCATCACTGCTGAAGTCCTTTCCTTCACTTACTCTGCAACCTTTGCTATAAAGCTTTCCATTACTCATCACATAGAAACAACGGGTAAAGCTACACATTCTTTTTGGACTGAAGAACACTGCACAAGCATTCCAGCATTTCATTGTTAAAATTTTATGAAGACTACCATTTGTCTTCGCTTGTATTAATAAACTTCTCTTCACTAGTAAGGATACTGCTGAACATCAGGATCATCTACAGTAAGTCTTCAAACGTCTGAATGATTAGGGTATTCAAATTAATATAGACAAGAGTGTATATGGAGTTTCGTCTGCTGATTTTCTTGGCCACAGTTTCTGCAGCAGGTATCACTCTGCTTCCTGCAGTTCAAGAGTTTCGTAAGCCAACTACAAAGTACCAGCTTTAGGAATTCCTAGGGATGTTTAACTGCTACAACAGAATCATTCTCCAACCTCTGTATTCCATAATCACACCATGCAAGAGAGGTCAGTCAGTTGTTATTGTATGGAGCTGAAGCTGATATTACCTATGATGCTGCTAAACAAGCCCTCAGTGCAGTAGCTACACAGCTTTCCCAGTCAAGATGCTCCAACGTTCATCACTACTGATGCCTCCAACACTGGCAGTGGAGCTGTTCTGCAACAATATGTGTAGGATGGATGGAAACCTTCAGCCTTTTCCTCAAAGAAACTAAATAATGCTGAACAGAACAGAATTTGATCAAGAACATTTAGCTGTTTATAAAGCGATCAAATGGTAAAATGTTGCACATCTTCACCGATCACAAGCCACTCTCTATTATCTTCAACACCAACAAGTCTACCTGCACTCCTGGCTAACTTCGTCCGGTTGACTACATTTCACAGTTCATTACAGACATCATCAAATGCCAAGATAATACACCAGCTGATCCCCTGTCTCGCAATGTCTCTGCTGTCAATTCTTCCCTACTCAATTATGCAGCAATTGCTGCAGACCAAGCCAATGAGCTGCAGCAACTTAAAGAAATCCTGCATTTCGGTTTAAGAAAGTTATAGTTCCTGGAACAGATGTAGAACTATATATTGATGTTTCTACAAACAACAGCCGCTGATGAACTTAGCGGCAGATAAATTTAAATAATAAATCAATCTACAGACACAATTCGTCCATTTAATATCGATTCGTCCAGAAATATCGACATGACATCTTCAAGCAACTCGCCAAACTTCCAATGTAACTTCAAACCGGTTACCTCTAGATTTGATCATGTTCATGTCGATCTTCTCGGTCCCCTGTCCTACTCCAATGGATACAAGTATATCCTTACCTGCATAGACAGATTTACCAGATGGCGGGAGGCAATTCCTCTTACTGAGATTTACACTGATACTTTATTGATTTATGGTATCAAAATTTGGAGTACCAACTAATCTATCATCGGAAATCAGTTATGTCCAAGCTTCAACTCACCTCAGGGTGAATACAAAACTGAGTGGCAATATCGATTATTACCTGGATCTTACAATCTACAATCAATGATTTAGTAACGAGAAATTCAGCATATATGCTCATATATAGATAAATATATATATATGACATATGCATATACATGTGTGTGTGTATATATATGTATGTATGTATGTAACTGTATATACACACATATATACATATATATACTTATTTGTATACACATACATATATATACATATACATATAATGTACATATATGTGTATATATATGCATATATGTATATATCCATATCTACACACACATATATATATTTACAAACATATACATATGATATATATATATATATATTGTCAGGGTTCGTTTTAAGGAATCAGAGCGGTCAACGGAAACACACCAGAGAAAACATACACTAGGTTTTAATGCTAAAGAGCACTATTTACACTATACACAACAGGATATATACAAACAGAGAGGAGAGGATCCGGCGGAGCAGTCGAGGTCACATGGGGGGAGGAAGCACACACGTCAAAGTCACTGATGCTCCTTTTAAGTGTTCTGCCGATGTAAAGGCCGATACCCTCATTCCCCACATGGTGAGCGAGCCAATCACGAGAGGCCTAAGCCCGCAACTGAGAACCACAACTGCGAGATGTCCAAACCGAGGCTCCGAGGTCCTACATCCAGCGGTGATGTGGCCCCAGGGCTTGCCCTTCCGTCAGCCACACCCTTCCGGTGATCGCGATTCTGCCTTATGTCAGACTTGCTGCACCGTTGCTCCTCCAGTGGTCCCTCTACTCCCGGCAGCTCCTCCGGCGTCTCCTTGGCGGGCAGCTCCTCCGGCTTCTCCTCGGACGGCAGCTCCTCCCGGGTATCCTCGGACGGCAGCTCCTCCGACGTGCCCTTGGCAGGTAGCTCCTCTGGTACATCCTTGGCAGGCAGCTCCTCTAGGGTATCCTCGGACAACAGCTCCTCCGACGCGCCCTTGGCAGGCAGCTCCTCCGGTGCGTCCTCGGCAGGCAGCTCCTCCGGTGTGTCCTCGGCAGGCAGCTCCCAGGGTGCCTTTGCACAGCAGTTCCTTTGGTACGTCCTGGACAGGTAGCTCCTTCACGCCAACTGGTCGTTCGGGTGCGCATCCCGCACCCACCAGTTGCTCCTCTGGTGCGTCCTCGGCAGGCAGCTCCTCCGGCCGACCGGTACCCACCAGATCCTTGGGCGGGCATCCAAAGCTAGCTGGTCGTTCGGGCGCACATCTTGCACGTACCAGCTGTTCCTCCGGCGCATCCCTGGCAGACAGCTCCTCCGGCGCGTCCTCGGCAGGCAGCTCTTCCATTGCGTCCACGGCAAGCAGCTCCTCCAGCGCGTCCTCGGCAGGCAGCTCCTCCGGTGCGTCCATGGCAGGCAGTCGCTTCCTCTGGCATGTATTTCGCCGTCGGCCGAGGCTTCCTAGAACGTGCCTGCTTCTTCCGAAGGCCGTTCCCCGGGAGTCTCCCCCGCTTTCGTCCGTCTTGCCGGCAGGTTTATCGCTGCGACGGTTCCTTGGGCAGAGAACCACAACTGCGAGATGTCCAAACCGAGGCTCCGAGGTCCTACATCCAGCGGTACGACTCCGTGGTCAGTCGCTCCTTTGGCCAGCGTTCCATTCCAGGGAGTTTTACTTGAGTCGCCCAGACGACGTGCTCCCTTGCACAGGGAGGGTTAGAGCAAAGCCAAAACAGGGGGCCCACAGAGCTTGCCCTGCTTTTCGGCGTCTTTCCTCCTCGCGGTTCCTGCGAATCTGCTCTTCCCACAGTTGCCTCTGCTCCTCCCGTTCCCGGTAATAGAGAGCCAGCTACTCTCGTTACCCACACGGTGAGCGAGCCAATCGTGAGAGGCCTAAGCCCGCCGCCCGGACTGAGGTAAACACAGCCGGCGGTCTAGAGCAATCTCGCAGTTGTGACATATATATATATAAATATATATATATATATATACATATATATACATATATATATACATATATATACATATATATATACATATATATACATATATACATACATTTATTTTTTGCGTATATATATATATATATATATATATATATGTACATGTATATGTGTATATATGAATATATAAATACACACGCACACACACACACACAAACATATATAGATAATACACATATGTGTATATATATACATACATGCATATATATATATATATATATATATATATATATATACACGTAATATGTATATACATATATGCATATATATACGTGTATGTATATATATACACATATACACATCTATATATACGTGTATGTATATATATATACACATATACACATCTATATATACATATTTATACACATCTGTATATGTATATATATACACACATCTTTATATACAAATATACATTTATATATACATGTATATCAAATATAAGTATATATATACACTCAAACAAATATATAGATATCTGTATCTTACAATCTGAAATAAATGAATTAGCAACAAGAAAATCTGCATACACACAAACAAACACACACACACATACATATATACTCAAACATACATATATAAATATAGGTATCTGTGCGCGTATGTATATATGTATATATATGTATATATATATATATATATATATATATATATATATAACAATCCTCCCTGACCGGGTCTCGAACCTAGGTCACTCCGGATATGAGACCGGAGGGCCAGTACTAAACCAAACAGGCCACACGACCCACTAAAAGGAGTGTGCAGCTAGGATCTAACTAGCTCCATAGACATTACCTATCTAATCATACATGAGTAATGATAGCGAGGTTTTACACACTCTCCGTGGGCACTCGGTTGAAATTGATTTAGAAATTCGAAACCGAAGTCAGATATACTGAGGTGTATATATATGAAAGATGGAATAATGCAATACCGCATTAATATAGATATATAACAATCCTCAAAAGGATTGTTATATATCTATATCAATGCGGTATTCCATCTTTCATGTATATATATATATGTATATACACATATATTCGTGGTAGAAAAACCCACAAAACAAAAAAGATTTATTGAAAGTGAGACTACAGTTTCGAAATCCACTTGTATTCCATCCTCAGGTCTGAAGAGGAGAGGATAAGGATAAGTCAGATATGCGAAGCCGAGCTGAGCCCGGGCTATGCCCATGAGGGGAGCCCGGCCTGTGTCGACTAATGCCGACTCGCTAAATGTGTCAGCTGGTGCTGACTCGGCTGAGCTTAGTCCTTACCCGCCGCGGTGCCCAGCTACAGCAGTAACCTCCAGGCGACAATTGCATCTTCTCGCGCCTGGGCGGGGCGCGAACCGCCGACCCCTCGGATAAAAGGCCGACACGTTACCACTGTACTAGCCCGTAGGCTAAGAGAAAAGGGAGAGGAGGGGGTATAAGAGAGAGAGAGTACAGGCAACGTGGCAGGTGAAGAAAGAGGAACGGAAGCGAAGGAAAGTCAGATTAGGTCGGGGGATCGGGCGGACTAAGCTCAGGGTGGCCGGCATATGGGAGAAGGCGGATGATGTGGAAAGGAGAAAAAACACTGTTCAGGTTGGAATTGGGCAGTAGCTTTATTAAGGAGGATTCCACCAGTCTGCGGGCGTGGACATCAGCGGAAGGAAAGACAATTCACGCCGCTGATAAGTACATTTGATGTTTAGTGTAACGGGCGCCCGTCTTGCCAAAGTATTGCTTGTCACAGGAGGTACAAGAAGCAGCATGGGTGCCCACCTTCGAGGAAGAGGTAGGACTGGTGTGGACCAGGTTGCGACGGAGAGTGTTCACCTGGCGAAAGATCATCCTGCAGTTGAGAGGGTGAAGAGGGCGACGGAGAGAGTAGATTTCCTCAGTGTAGGGCAGACTGAGGACGGTCAGGTGAAGAGTCTTTAGGAGAGGGGTCGTGGTAGAAGGTATGCCGTGCCCTGGATAACGCAACGTCCAGAACATGACGAGGGTAGTCAATTTTGGAGAACGAACGACACAGGAAGTCGATCTCTCCATCCAGATGCGGAGGAGCAGCGAGGTGGCAACACCTCTTTATACATGGAGAGGATGGTAGAAC
>NC_061856.1:19924683-19929683 GCF_019202785.1 Penaeus chinensis
TTTTTTTCATTATTTTTTAATCAGTATTATTGTTATTGCCCTCAATTTGTCATTATTACGATCATGTCATTTTATGATTTTTATTATCGTTTTTACTACTGATATTTTAGTTAACAAAAAAAAAAAAACAATAATTAATTATTCTTGTTATCGATGTTTGTTTATGATTAATATTTCAGTTATCGTCATTCTTCACCATTCCTATCCTTACTATCAATATGAATATTGTCCTCGCTACAATATCGTCCTTAATATTTTATTAGATAGAAACTGTTATTGCATCAATTACTTCCATCGTTATCATTATGATTATCAGTCATATAATTATTAATAGTAACAATAAGACAACGTTATCTAAGACATACTATTATTATTATCTTGTTTTCATATCATTCTCATCGTCATTATTAAAATCCTTTCTATTTCTCCCAATATTCTTCATATCTATTAGTATTTTTTTTTACTTTTCGCTGGTGTTACCTTTGATATGCGAGTTGCTATTTTTACTTCTGTTATTATTACTGACAATTCAAATATACTATAATTTCTACTACATCGAAATATGTGTATATTTGTGTTTCTTTGAATATACTGTAAGGTTATATAGCAATATAACGCTGTATCACTTTTATTCAGATCATACTCACATTCATAACATACTTGAAATATAATCAGTAAATATATTGATACATAAATGTACAAATCAGGCCAACTTAGACACGTTCTGGTCTGCTTATATAAAGCTCTGCCATATATACTAAGGAATCAAGTAGCTAGCCATCTGCTACAACTAATAACAGGTAGGTGTACATATAACACCCCCTTAAGAGTTTTAGCCAGGTGAGCATAGACACTTAAAGGTTGAACCGTCAACTGCAAGACTGATACAACAGTCTAATTACAGATCTACACTGTCTGGAACACACCGTGGAGTATTCGCGTGAGAGACTCGTAGTCGACTTCTCTCATCGCTTGGTGAAACTCTTTACAGCAGCTAGACACCAAAACAGTTACCAGTCAAGAGACATTCTTCAGAATTTTCTCTTGATTCTGCAACCAAATCCAGAGGCTTGGCGTTTGCGTTGATTTGACGCATTCGTTCATCACCCACTGACGCGCATGCATCATGTGTGTACTGCGATCGCGAAATCAACACTCGTCTCCGTCTTCCTCGCAATCGCTGGGCTGATGGCGCGATGCCTCGTCATGAAGCAATCTCATGTCGAACCAGACGACTGAGTTTAGAAACGATCTGCAAGATGGAACCTCCCAGTTCCATTACTCACACTATCTGCTCAGATTGCGAAAAGAGGCACCCTTGGGAACACGTCCGAGCCAATGTCGGAATAAGGATCGACGTTTATTCTATTCCCAACGACGCCCACAGAACCGAAGCTCGTTTTGCTCACGCCACCGCCGCGCCTGCCTCCGCGCCTTCGGAAGAAGGGAGCGGCGTCGCTGAGGCTGCCCATGATCACGAGAAGCACCACGAGGACACGGAAGAAGTTCATCTTGAGGATGTTGCAAGCACTCTGCATTTTATATAAATGTAAGTTATTATTAGCATTCTCTTTTATGACATTTGTATTCTCAGAATATTCATTCATTTCGATTTTGTATACAAACAGCAATTACCTGAGGTAAACACAAGTAGGAGTGGTACTGTTGGATCCTGCTGCAGGTGTATACCCATCACAGAGTCGGCGAGACTTTATACCTGTTCCAAAGCAGAGGTGCCAGAGCTCACCAGACTTTTATTCAATGCTTTTCGTATTTGATTAATACCTTTTTATATAGAGTTTACATTGTTTAAACCAATAAATATAAAATAAATATATAAATATCAATGCATATGTTTATATATATATATTTATATATATCAATGCATATGTTCATATATATATATATCAATACATATGTTTATATATATATTTATATATATCAATACATATGTTTATTTATATATATATATATTTATATATATATATCAATATATAGTTATGTGTTTATATATATATATATCAATATATATATGCAAAAACACACACACACATATGTGTGTATACATATGTGTATATATATATAGAGAGAGAGAGAGAGAAAGAGAGAGAGAGAGGCATAAGACGAGATAGAAATATCTATATGTACCTATATATGTATACTTCATTATATATATATATGTGTGTGTGTGTGTGTGTGTGTATGTGTGTGTGTGTGGGTATGTGTGTGTGTGTGTGTGTGTGTGCATATATTTGTGTGTGTGTGTGTGTATGGGCATATATTTATGTGTGTGTGTGTGTGTGCATGTGTGTGTGTGTGTGTGTGGTTATAATCAGATATGTATGATTAATTGAATATATATATAAATATATATATATATACATATTTATATACACATAAATATATAGGATTGTACAAGCACACGCAACATATATATATATATATATATATATATATATATATAAATATATATATATATATGTATACACACACACACATATATAAATATATATATATATATATATATATCTTTATACACACACACACACACACACACACATACACACACACACACACGTATATATATATATATATATATTTATGCACAAATATATATACATATATGCATATGTTTATATTTATGCACATATATATACATATACATAAATGCATATATATATTTATATATATATATATATATATATATATATGCTTATATATTTCTTTCTTTATATATATATATATTTATTTATATATGTATACATAAATATATATCTATATAAATGTGTGTGTGTGTGTGTGTGTGTGGTTGTATGCAGATATGTATAGTTAATTGAATATATAAATATTGAATATATATATATACACATATTAAGGATTGTACACGCGCACGCAACATATATATACATATATGTATACACACACACACACATACACACACACACATAGACACACACATATATATACATATATATATATATACAGACACACACACACACACACGCATACACACACACACACACACACATGTATATATATATATATATATATATATATATGCACAAATATATATACATATATACATATATATGTACATATATATACATATATATAAATGCATACATATACATATATATATATATTTCTTTATATATATATATATATTTATATATGTATATATATATGATGTGTGTATATATATCTGTATATACATACATATATGTATATGTATATGTATATGTACATGTGTGTATATACCTATATGCATATAGGTATACACATATGTATATGTATACATATATGTATATGTACACACACACACCCATATATATATATGTTTGTGTGTGTGTATGTGTGTGTGTGTACACATATATGCATATGTATATGTATACATATACATATATGTAAATATATATATATATGTGTGTGTGTATACCTATATACACATATGTATATATATACATATATGTATATTTACTCACACACACACACACACAGAAACACACACACACACACACACACACATATATATATATATATATATATACATATATATATATGTTTGTGTGTGTGTTTTTATGTTTGTGTTTATATATATATATATTTATATATGTATATATATATATATATATATATATATATATATATGATGTGTGTATATATATCTGTATATACATACATATATGTATATGTATATGTATATGTACATGTGTGTATATACCTATAGATATAGATGTGTGTATATGTATATATATGTGTGTGTGTGTATATATATGTATATATATATTTATAAATATATATGTATGTGTGTGTGTGTGTGGTCTGTTACCGTTATTATTGTCATCGTCAGCGTTATTATGATTATATTATTGTTATTATTGTTAGAATTATCTTTCCACTATCATTGTTTTCATGATTTTCTTTTTCTATTACTTTTATTTTTATTATCATTATCATCAGTATCGTCATTGTTAATATTGTTATTGTGATTATTATCAGTATTATTGTCATTATAGTTGTTAACAGCACTCTTATTATCGCTATCATTTTTTCGTATTATCATTTTTATTATTAGTCATGTTATTCTAATTTAAATATTGTTGCTATTTGTTATTTCCCCTACCATTTTCATTATTTTTTTCATTATTTTTTAATCAGTATTATTGTTATTGCCCTCAATTTGTCATTATTACGATCATGTCATTTTATGATTTTTATTATCGTTTTTACTACTGATATTTTAGTTAACAAAAAAAAAAAAACAATAATTAATTATTCTTGTTATCGATGTTTGTTTATGATTAATATTTCAGTTATCGTCATTCTTCACCATTCCTATCCTTACTATCAATATGAATATTGTCCTCGCTACAATATCGTCCTTAATATGTTATTAGATAGAAACTGTTATTGCATCAATTACTTCCATCGTTATCATTATGATTATCAGTCATATAATTATTAATAGTAACAATAAGACAACGTTATCTAAGACATACTATTATTATTATCTTGTTTTCATATCATTCTCATCGTCATTATTAAAATCCTTTCTATTTCTCCCAATATTCTTCATATCTATTAGTATTTTTTTTACTTTTCGCTGGTGTTACCTTTGATATGCGAGTTGCTATTTTTACTTCTGTTATTATTACTGACAATTCAAATATACTATAATTTCTACTACATCGAAATATGTGTATATTTGTGTGTTTCTTTGAATATACTGTAAGGTTATATAGCCATATAACGCTGTATCACTTTTATTCAGATCATACTCACATTCATAACATACTTGAAATAAAATCAGTAAATATATTGATACATAAATGTACAAATCAGGCCAACTTAGACACGTTCTGGTCTGCTTATATAAAGCTCTGCCATATATACTAATGAATCAAGTAGCTACTCATCTGCTACAACTAATAACAGGTAGGTGTACATATAACACCCCCTTAAGAGTTTTAGCCAGGTGAGCATAGACACTTAAAGGTTGA
>NC_061856.1:19942183-19944683 GCF_019202785.1 Penaeus chinensis
CTTAGGGTCAACGCCTCAAGATATACCCACCTCACTCCCTACATTGAAAAAAGATTTCCTCCACAATGTCCCCTCTGCAAAATACCCTTACCATTAAACACATCCCCACAGTCTGCCATCAACACCACATCCAAAGACAAAAATTAAAACATTACTTCCAACAAATTAACAAAGAGTTTTCACTAATAAATATACTATCAGACAATGAAAAAATAGTAAGTAAAGTAATCACTTTTTTAAGGGAGACAAAACTTTATGACCTTATATAGATTGATAGAATAAATAGGATCCATTGGCTTAATAACCTTGGCCACATGCCGCTGGTTGATAGCCAAGAAATCCAACAAAGAAAGAAAGAAAGAAAGGAAGATACCATTCGCCACTCGTGTATGAACTCTTGTTGAGTAAACACCTTGTCCAACGCAGTAGCAACAAATTAATAAGTCTTGTGCCACTTGAGCTACCCTGTAGCCCGGGGCCTCTTGTCTCGCTTGACATTGTTGTTCCTGAGTTTTCTTAACGTAAATTGAAGTAAAGTAAAATCCTGTAATTGCAGAACATTTGTTGTGCTGGGGCGTCATTTGGGCGCACTTTCTCTTTGGTCCTGATTTCTTTTCATCTTAATGTGACTTTCCTGAGCCTACCGGAGTTCCTTGGAACTCCCGTATTCGCTTGGGGGGTGGGCATTGAATTACCGTCCTTCGCCTAGGCAAGTTCGGCGGTAAGGAAGTGTCCCACACATAACTCGATCCCTCTGTGGTACTGGAGAACGCAACCAGGCTTCCACTGGGGGGGGTAGAGGACGAAAAACTGCCTTACTCTCTTAGCTATTGATGTTAGGTTGATAAAAAAAATTAAGAGGTTTTCTCCCTTCAGGACTACGTTTTTGAGAAAAGGGGTCGGACCTGGTCCGATACCCAGTATGAGGGATACCCCGGCTACCCCTTCTCCTTAAGGAGGGGCGACTAACGACCCTTCTATGACCAATCTGATGACGAACAACGGAACCCCCACTAATGACAAGACAAGACGACCAATTTTCAAAATCCCCACCCAGAATGCAAGGTTCGCGAATGTAAAATGCATGAATGAAAATCAGTCGTTTTTGAACGTGAAACCCTTTATCATCAAAAAGGTCCTTGATGGTCAAGTGGACGGCGATTTTGATTTTGTCAAAAAATTGCGAGATGGTCTTCGAGTAAGAGTAACTATTCCTATTGGCCCAAATACCTGTAAGGTATTTGAGGACGATGGAAGAAAGTGAAATTCTTGAGAGCATGAAGGACCAAGACGTAGTGGACGTTCATTGTATGACCAAGAAGGACGGGAATGTGCGAACGAAAACTGGACTGTGTTTTTTTACCTTTGCTTTGAATAAAATCCCTGAATATGTCAATGTCGGTTATGAACGTGTTCAAGTAAGACCTTATGTCCAAAAGCCAATACATTGTAATAGATGCCAAAAATTCGGACACACTTCATTAAGATGTATTGACAAAGATTCAACTAAATTTGTTTGCCGTAAATGTGCTGAAGCCCATGACACCACCACATGTACTAGCAAAATTTCCAAATGTGCTAACTGTGGAGGTCCCTATCATTCAGGATCTGCCGAGTGCATCATCCTGAAGGAGACTGAAACATTGGCATATATGAGAAAGCATAAAGTTAGTTATACTGAAGCTAAGAGGAAAGCGGAAAGTTTGACACACAAACCCGATAGTTCCTATGCTGCAGCGGTAACTAGCAACACCCCTAGTGCAAGTGATGTCAGTCAACAGCTTGCAGCTAAGGATAAGGAAATTGCCGAACTCAAACAAACCGTTAAAGATTTAGATATTAAAGTTTATCAACTGGCAAAATTGGTCGATTAAATGGCTGCATCAACCCAGCCTAAGCATCTTAAGGAAGCTGACACCGAATCACAGTCCGGAGCGCACCTCCCCATCCGGGCTACTCCTGTGAGGACCTCGTCTGGCTCGCGATCGGTTTCTCGAGAGAGAAGCAGGTCGCAGTCTGTCAGTCGTCTCCCTTGCCAGGAGGTGCAGGACATGGAGGCTTCTGTCTCCAAACCATCCCGTGAGAGGTCCCCGGGAAGCGAGGGAGAGGAGGCGCCTCCCTCCCATAAAAAGAAAATTAAAACTGGTGGACAAAGCACTTCAAAACCCCATAAAACGTAATCATCGCATCAACCATTATAAAATGGAACTGTCGAAGTCTTAGATCTAAAGTAAATGATCGAGTTATGTGTGGGACTCTTCCTTACCGCCGAACTTGCCTAGGCGAAGGACGGTAATTCAATGCCCACCCCCCAAGCGAATACGGGAGTTCCGAGGAACTCCGGTAGGCTCAGGAAAGTCACATTAAGATGAATAGAATTCAGGACTAAAGGAAAAGTGCGCCCAAATGACGCCCCAGACTACTGAGCCTCCCTACCCAGGGGTCAAAGCCACAAGGGCTACCCGGGTGTAGAAGAGAGCTGCGGGTCTGAGGTGGGGTG
>NC_061856.1:19954683-19957183 GCF_019202785.1 Penaeus chinensis
TGTCAAAAAACAGACATAAAGTATCCAGGTAGAAATAAAACAATAGTCTTTTCTATGAAACAAATAATTCTCTCCTCTCTTGATGTTCTGCACCTACTGAGCCGTAATATTGTCCTATCCCTTAAATTTACATTCCAGTAAAAAATGCCAAAGCAAATGCCAATCTAAGACTTAATTATGTAACAGTACCATGCCTTTAATCTATTTCATTGTGTTCAATTACGACCACTAAATTCTTACATTTACGTTGCACCATTACCCCAGTAACAACTCTAAGCTACTCTCACATCGGCGTTTTTATTGGCTCATGCTGCAGACAATGGAGTATGCTATTATAAACGCTTCGTTTCTCATTTGGCAAAGTAATTAATTTAACCGTCATGTTGCTATTACTTAATACTTAGGTGTTATCAGAAAACAAACAATAACAATTAAAACGGTCTGATTAGGGGTAATCCATTTTTTTCCTTCGTTTTCATGAGCATGCAAACAGAACACTGGGGAGGAGTAGGGTAATCTCTGGCGTACATTTTTTAGATCATCATAAAAATGATGATCCGGATATTACAAATCACAAATAATTTTTGCCCTCGTATCGCGCTGCAGATATCAAGACTAGAGGATGTACGGAAAAGTGTCCAACAATAGGTGCCTTAGAAACTATGTCAGCATCAGTGCATTCCTTTAGACCAGAGGTCATCATTTCTATCATTACGCTTTATACCCTCTGGAGGGAGAGTACGCTTATGAAAATGTTTAAAAGATGTCCCCTAACTTAAGTTAAGCATACTTAGTCGATGTCTATCTCATTTATAAAGTGTTTTCTCGGGATTTCCTTCAGACCTAAAACCTCTGGTGATGTCGAAAATATCGAAGTAAGAATTTATTTTAATAAGTATATGAAGAATGAACCCAACACACACACACACACACACACACACAAATATATATATATATATATATATATATATATACATATACATACACACGCAAATATTCACACACGCAAAAAGAAACACATACATACATACATATATATATATATATATATATATATATATATATATATATATATATGTATATATATATATATATGTATATATATGTGTATATATATATATGTATATATATGTATGTATATATATATGCATATATATGTGTATATGTATATGTATATATATACATACAAACACACACACACAGACTGTATGTGTGTCTATATATTTATATAAACATATATATGCATATATATTACATATATATATATATATATATATATATATATATATTTATATATATGCATATATATTACATATATATATATATATTTATATAAATGCATATATATATATATATATATATATATGTACATATATATACAGGATATATAGATATATAATGAACGACAAGGGTGGCATAGCTCAGTGGTAGAGCGATGGCTTTGGAATCACAAGGTCCTGGGTTCGCGCCCGGCCGCCGCCCCTCTCAGTCAACTCAGCTGTGAATGAGTACTGATATACTGACGTCAGCATGTTGGGGTCAAGGTCGGAGCGGAAAGGAACTGGCCACCTTACCGCATCATCACGCGGCTTGGTAAGCATGTTTCTCTGAGAACATGTCCCCTACGTTCACATGGACATGGGACCGACTTTGACTTGATAATGAACGACAAATCGCCCTGAGAAGTCAAACCCAGGTGTCGTAGGGGAAGTCGCCGCCGTGGCACAAGTGTTAGCGCGCCGAACCGCGGTTGATTAGGAAGGGCATCCAATCAGACAAGGGTGACACTGCCATATAACCTCTCAATAGTGAATTGAGAAAGGCCTATGTCTTGCAGTGGAATGAATGGCTGTTAATATATATATATAGATAGATAGATAGATAGATATAGATATAGATATAGTTATATATACATATACACACGCACAGCATGTATATGAATATATATATGTATATATGCACGCACATTACATGTATATATATATATATATATATATATATATATATATATATATATATTTATATATATGTATATGTATATATATATTCATATATAAATACATACACATATATTGTAATTATATAAATATTATATAATTACAATATAATTAAATAAACAAATATATATATATATATACATATATTCGAATATACATATATGTATATATACATAGACACACCAACAGTATGTATAAATATATATATATATATATATATATATATATATATATATATATCGTATGTGTGTGTATATATGTATATATATATTCATACATACTGTGGGTGTGTCTATGCATATATTCATATATGTGTGTATATATATATATTTATACATACTGTGGGTGTGTCTATGTGTATATATATACATATATGTATATATATATGTATATATATATAAAAAGATAAATATACATATATGTATATATGAATAAATGTACATATACGTATATATATACATAAATAAATATACATATATATATATATATATTTACACATATAT
>NC_061856.1:19962183-19964683 GCF_019202785.1 Penaeus chinensis
TTCGCTTCAAACCTTGTTTAGTTAATCATCATCCTATGTTGTTTTGCAACACTTTTCCAGGTACAACTTTACAATCTTTAAACTCTTTCAGATGCCTTCTTCTACAAAAAATATAATCTATCTGTGTACTCCTACTACCACTCATGTATCTTTGTATCTTTCTCTCTTCTTTAAATGGGTGTTCACTACCGTCATTTCCATCCGTTTAGCTTCCAGCTCTATTTCTCTCACTCCACTTTCACATGCTCATCACCATTATTTCCTTCTCCGGCAAGGTCATTGCAGTCCACTCCTGTAACTATCCTTTCTGCTGCCGGTATTGTCTGAATCACCTCCACTACTTCGCTCCAGAATTCCTTCTTCTTCTTCTCGCATCCTACTTGTGCCACTGTATGAAACCAGTGGCCCCCCTTCAGTACCCAACTTCATTGTCATTATACCTTTTAATCTCCACTATGTTGTTCATGTACTCTTCTTTCACCACTACACCCACTCCATTTCTCCTCCCGACCCTGCCATGATATATTAACTTGAAGGCTCCTCCTAACATTCTCGCCTTACTTCCTTGCCACTTAGTCTCTTCACACACAGTACATCTATCTTTCTCCTCTCCATCATGTCAGCTATTTTTCTTCCTTTACCAGTCACAGTGCCAATATTCAAGGATCCATTTTTAACTCTATTTCATTGCCTCCTACAGACACATATTGTCCATCGACACCTTGCTGGGAAACAGTGCCGTAGGCAGTCGTTGTTAATCCGGGCCGCGACTGATCCGGTATCATAGTCTCGGCTTGTTTAAGCCTAATGTCATTTTATCTGGATTTGGGACCAACACTGAGTTGCACTGGCTTGTATCCCTAGTGGCTGGGTTGGCCTTCCCCTGAAATGTCTGCCAAAAATACAAGGAAAAAATCACCCAGGGTGGTTTCCCATTCTACCCTTATTTCTAAATATATCCAATAGATGGGACCCTGGCAGGAGTATGAAGCCACCTCTCTGACACTATTGCCCCCAGGTCCACTTCAACCCACAGTGGAATACCTATCAGGATCCCGTCGGTGGGATAAATACAAATAAGGGTAGAGGGGACTCTAGGGAGCTGTCAGCCAAGGGTCACCCTTGTTTGTTGAGGAAATGAAGATTTATAATGTGTATGATTTCTGCAAATTTACAAAGAACTTGTTCTCTCCTTGACGACCTTCGCAATCCCCTGGCCAATCCCTCTGGAACATCACATATTGTCACTCTGGAACCTTACCAGATTCCAAAGGGCAAGAATGGGAATCGTAATGGTTCCCGAGCTCCCAAACCAGGTAAGAAGGAGAAAAGTCCTCCTCAATCCATTCATATAGTAAATACCTAGTAGTGAAGACCATTGATGGTGTATCTATCTTGGATCTTGATACTCTTGAAGTACATCGGAAGATAGTTGAGGTATGTTAACATGATTCTTGCATCACCCCACCAGACAAGAGTGACTGTCTGCGTCAGATATGCAACATTCCTGGGGCTCAAGTCTGATGTTCTCCTCATAAAACCCTTAATCAGTGTAAGGGAATTGTCTTTTCCCGAGACCTGATGAGGTATTCTGAGGAGAAACTGTTAGAAGAATGTAGTGGCAGTAAAACATTTTAAGAAGAAAGTTGATGGTTTGGAACAGTCTACACCAGCTTTTCTTCTAACTTTTGAATCGTTAAATTGGCATGGTACCACCTCAAGGTAAAGCCATATGTGCCGAACCCTATGCGGTGCTTCCACTGCCAGGGTTATGGGCATGGACGTTTTAAGGAAAATGGACAACCAAGAGTGTGTGTGAAATGTGGTACAACAGGTCATCAAGGAGATGATAACTGTCCAGGTCCAATATACTGTTACCACTGCAAAGAAGAGCATGAAGCTTCTTCTATGAAATGTAAAGGGTACAAGTTTGAAAAAGAAGTATTGGTAATAAGGAGCAAGGAGAAAGTTAGTTTTGCAGAGCTGGGTAAGTCCTTTGCCTCAGTTCTAGCCCATCCTCCTTCCCGCCGTCCCTTACCCTCCAATACTTCTAACACCACACACTCTGCCACTACGTTTAAACCTCAGTCCGCTAATGCTGAAACTGCCTCTGGTGAGTTGTTCCACCAGAAGCAGAGTAGGAGTAAAGGGTCTATTGAGGAGACTCATCCTCCTAAAGTAAGGTCCAGAGGCCTCAACGGTAACAGCTTCAGCTGCCACCACATCCACAGGTTCCTCTGCTCCTAGGCAGAATGCCCCTGAGGTAAAGGCTCAGGTACGCCCTTTGCACAGACAGAGGATTTCTGAGCCTGTTCAAAAGACTCCTCAGAGAGTCGGGTCTTTGGAGCCCTCAGGCAGGGCTCCTGAGACCACCACATACACAGGGGCCTCCGCTGCTAGACAGAATGCTCCTGAACCGAAGGCTCAGGTCCTTTGCCCAAGCAAAACATTCTGAGCCTGTCCAAAGGAAGCCTGTGGAAACGAGTTCCACAAGTAAACA
>NC_061856.1:19974683-19977183 GCF_019202785.1 Penaeus chinensis
TATATATGTATAATAACATATGTATGAATATATACATATATATGTACACACACATACATGTATATATAAATATATACACATATGTGTAGGTATATATGTATATGTATATATATATATATATAATAACACACACCCACAGACACACACACATATATATATATATATATATATATACATATATATATATAATAACATATGTATGTGTATATACATATATATGTACACACACATGCATATATATATATAAATATATACACATATGTGTAGGTATATATGTATATATGTAATAACACACACACACACACACACACACACACACACACACACACACACACACACATATATATATATATATATATATATATATATATAATAACATATGTATGTATATATACATATATATGTACACACACATACACACACACATATATATATATATATATATATATATAAATATATACACATATGTGTAGGTATATATATATATATATATATAATAACACACACACACACACATATATATATATATATATATATATATATATATATATAATAACAAATGTATGTATAAATATACATATATATGTACACACACATACATATATATAAATATGTACACATATGTGTAGGTATATATGTATATGTGTGTATATATATATAATAACACACACACACATACACACACACACACACACACACACACACACACACACACACATATATATATATATATATATATAAAATAACATATGTATGTATAAATACATATATATGTACACACACATACATATATATAGAAATATATACACATATGTGTAGGTATATATGTGTATATATATAGACACTGTTTTTTTTCAACAGCCATTTATTCCACTGCAGGACACCTACGACACCGGCGTTCGACTTCTCAAGTCGATATGTGTATATATATCGAAATCTAGATAAATCAAAAAGAATATTAGCTATTTATTAATATACAATCGCCACCACCACCACCACTGTTTTATTAGTGAATTATTTTTAGAATATCAAAGTCATAAATCCTGTGATGAAGGGATCAATTAGAGTAAAGTTAAAATTTCCTGTACCTTACTATTTTTGATTTTACATGAAAATACATTAAATCTATATTCAAATTAAATACATTAAATCTATATTCAAATTAAATACATTAAATCTATATTCAAATTAAATACATTAAATCTATATTCAAATTAGATACATTAAATCTATATTAAAATTAAATACATTAAATCTATATTAAAATTAAATACATTAAATCTATATTAAAATTAAGTACATTGATTTTATATATGAATGGAACATTCTTTAAAAAACTCGATTATTATGACTGACAAGCCCTGCTTACCAAAATAGCACACGGGCCATGGTTTCACCATAGATTCCTCCTGAATCACGTCCCCCGGACAAGTGAGAGAGCGACCCGGGATCAGCCTCACTGTCACTCGCTCACAAGCAACGTCGTCATTACCTACTCACGCCTCGAGGGCGAGGCGTGAGTAGGTGCCCGAGCATTATACTGTGTACACGTGGGAACTATGGCTCCCACGTGGCTGGCACCCAAGTGGCTCGCTGGCTTGCCTCGCTGCAGTGGCCCGCACCCGAGCGTGACCCGGGCGGCCGCTTGGCAGATATTAATAGCTTCCCCACGCGCACTCCCGGGGTATATAGGGTCCAGGATGACCCAGGTCAGGAGAGTCACTTCAGAGAGTTCCTGCCGAAAGCGTGTCAGTCAAGGCCGGCTGCTGACCCAACTGTCCGCCCTTCTCCGGACTGACCATACCCAGCACTAAGCCTTACCCAGACTTGTATCCGTGTGAATTATCTGTGTTGCTTACGCTTCTAAATAAAAGAGCTTAAGCCAACCGTCCCTTTCACTACTCCTGCTAAACCATATGTTCAAGGCGTTCATATAGAGCCTTTACAGTCGGAGTCCAGTGCTCTAAACACAGGAACATCGCAACAGTCACATATATATATATATATATATATATATATATATATATATATATATATATGTAAATATATACATATGTATTGTGTATGACTATGTATGTATGTACATATAAATGTATTTATTTATTTATATATGTAAATATACATTTATGTACATATATATATATATATATATATATATATATATATATATATATATATATATATATATGTATATGTATATATTATATGTATATACAATATATATGTATATATGTATGTGTATAAATATATGTACGTGTGTATGTGTATGTATGTATATGTATGTATGTGTATATATATATATATACCTACATACATATACATAGATAAACACACATACACGTGTGTGTATACACACACGTGTATGTGTGTTTATGTGTTTGCATATATAAATATATACAGATATACATGTAATATATGTATATATAATTTATTCTATATATAAATAATATATATAATATATATAGTATATATATAATATATATATATATATATATATATA
>NC_061856.1:19982183-19984683 GCF_019202785.1 Penaeus chinensis
AAAAGAATGGTGCCGTCAGGCCCCCGAGTGCTGCGAAACGACCAGAGATAGCTTCTGCAAACCCCTGGGCACACTCCACCTCACTCAATCTGTCCACATGAAATACCCTAGGGTGGTTCTAAAGTGGACCCGGAGAGTAGCCACAACTAATCTTTGATCAGTCTGCAGAACTCGGCGCTCCGATATATCCTGCAGTTCTGGAGAATTCTCGAGCGAGTGCTAACGAGGATGTGGTCCATCTCCTTGGCCACATTACCCATATCGCTTTATCAAGTCCAATGATGCGAATGATATATAGATAGTTAGATAGATAGATAGATAAATAGATAGATTGATAGATATATAGATAGATAGATACTTGGTTACAAGTACATATACCTGGACCGGGGTTTGAACTATGACCATTGTCTTTGTCTAGTGTTGTTATTCAGTCAGATTTATTTCGAATTTATATCCTGTTGACTCCGTTTCTGTGTTTCAGTATTTTTTCACTGTATCAGAAAAAATGTAGATACTTCGAAAAAGGATTTCATAGGTACCCATTTGTTGATAGATGAGGCACCTTCATCACTCATGTGATTGTCCGCTTGTCCTCCACATGCCTCTCCTCTTTCCCCGTTGCGTTGCCCCTCCTTTCCGCTTCCCTCTTTCCGCCCGAGGCTCCGCCCATCCTGTCCACGTCGTTGTTCTTTTCCTGTATATCTTGCTTACTAGGTATATTTTAAATGGTAAGAATATTAGCCTAGTCTACAATATTATCGCTTCTTTTTCTTTGCTCTGAGCCCCCATACTTCCTGTTTGATCCAGTTCCCTCTTATATGCGCGGATGAGCTTAGCCAAATTCGTAGGTCAATCAAAACTGACAGTAAAAAGAACAGTTTATTATCAAATGTTCTCCCTTCAACATGAGAACATCATCTTGCTCAACAAAAATCACGGTACGAATTATCCGCTGGAAACTTGAAAGCAATCCTCGAAAGGCTCTCCTTAAAGTCTAAACAGGGAATATCCGTATGTGTGCCTCCATTCCCTCTGTTTTATTTAAACAAAACCGAAGGAAAGTTTTCTGCACACAAGACACATGCAAAAATCCCTAAGAAAGAAAGGTATTGACTAGATAGAGTGAGAATTCACTGTCATTAAAATGTTAAATACAAATTGGAGGACTGGGAAATATCGGAGAATTGGGAAAAGCAAAAGGATCGGGATTGATGAAGTTTCCGCCAATGGAGCAGCCTATGGGGTTCTTGGGAAATAGGCGAACGCCGTTCCGGAAGAACCTCGCTTCCCTACACGAGGGACAAAGCGCGTGACAGTGGTCTCGAGGGTAGCAGCAGGAGGGAAACTGCGGGCACAGCACCAGGGAGTCTGCCACAACGATCAGCGCCAACATCCCCGTAAGGAGAATCAAGATCACATGCGTCGCAGGCATTCTGTCCGTCACTAAAATCCTGAAGTGATAAGAAGCTCACTTAGGTAGAAGCTACTTTCCGATATCATCGGCTCTGTATATTATATTGATAAATTCAATGAAAGCATGTGCCTATTTGCTATTATCATTATCATCATTAGTGTTGTTGTTATTATTATTGTTATTATTATTATCATTATTGTTGTTATTATTACTGTTATTATTATTATCATTATTGTTGTTGTTATTATTATTGTTATTATTATTATCATTATTGTTGTTATTATTATTGTTATTATTATTATCATTATTGTTGTTGTTGTTGTTGTTGCTGTTGTTGTTGTTGTTGTTGTTGTTGTTGTTGTTGTTATTGTTATCATTATCATTAGTATCATAACTTTTATCATCATTATGACCATTATAATATTAATCTAATTATTATTATTCATTGTTGTTTTATTATTATCATTATAATCATTATTACTGTTATCATCAATATTACTATTATCATTATTATTATTATTATTATTATCATCATCATCATTATTATCGTTATAATTATTTTCATTATTTATGTTATTATTATTATCATTTTCATTATTATTATAATTGTTATTATTGTTGGTGTTGCTATTATCATTATTATTATTATTATTATTATTATTATTATTATTATTATTATTATTATTATTATTATAACGATAACGATGGTGATGGTGCTGGTGATGGTGATGATGATGAAGATGAAGATGAAGATGAAGATGAAGATGAAGATGAAGCTGAAGATAAAGATGAAGATGAAGATGAAGATGAAGATGAAGATGAAGATGAAGATGAAGATGATGAAGATGCAGATGCAGATGCAGATGAAGATGGTGATGGTGATGGTGATGGTGATGGTGATGGTGATGGTGATGGTGATGGTGATGGTGATGGTGATGGTGATGGTGATGGTGATGGTGAAGATGATGAAGATGATGAAGATGAACATAATCAAGATGAAGATAATCAAGATAATGAAGATGAAGATAATGAGGATGCTGAAGACGAAGATGCTGAAGACGAAGATGCTGAAGACGAAGATGCTGA
>NC_061856.1:19992183-20006316 GCF_019202785.1 Penaeus chinensis
TACTGGCCCTCCCTGGTCAGGGAGGATTGTTATATATCATTATTGTTATTAACATTATTATTATAACTATCATTTCATTATCATAAATTTTATTAGTATCATTTTCTTTATTATTGTCATTATCATTATTACTGATGTTGTTATTGCTATTATCATTATTAATATTACTATTACTTTTGTTATCATAATCATTAGTATTGTTATTAGTAGTATGATTGTTAGTATTATTATCATTGTTAGTTTTAATATTTTTCATTGCCATTATTAGTAGTAGTATTATTATAATTTTCTATTTCTATTGTTTTTATGACAATTATTATTATTATTCATACTATTCTTGCTATCGTGCTTGTTCTTATTATTGTAATTATTGTCATTATCATGATTACCTTTATTCTTATTATCATTATTGTTTATATTCGTATGATTATCGTAATCCTAATTATGATCATCTATTTTTTAATTTCTTTGTCATTACTTTCATTATTATTATTATTATCAGCTCTTTATTCTTATAATCATATATTATTATCGTCACCATTATTACTATTTTCATTTTTATTATCATCTTTTTCCTTTTCGTTATTATATTTTTTCTTACTAACCTTATGACTCTCACCAACAGTATTGTTATTAATATGATTATTATTAGTAGTGATAGTAGTAACTGTTTTATAACTGCTTTATTATTATCATTATTATTTTTGCTCTTATCATTATTATTATTACAATTGTTATTATTATCGTTTTTGTTATACTTTTTATTATTAATGTCATTATTACAATTATCATTACAGCTATCATTACTATTATTTTAAGTACCATTAATATAATTATCCATGTCATTACTATTAGTAGTAGTATAATCATTATCATTATCATTACAATTATCATTAGTAGCAATAGTAGTATCGCCATCACCATTATCATTTTCATCATCATTGCTATCATAATGATTATCATTATTAGTCATTATTATGATCATGATTATCATTATTATTATCATTATTACTATTATAATATTGTGATTATTATTATCATTATTGATATTGAAATTATTACTTATATTATTATCATCATTATTAATATTATTATTGATATTGCTTTACGATCATCATTATTGTAGTGAATTTCCCCTGTCTTCAGGCGGGTCTTCCCGCAGGCTTCCGGGCCGCCTGTTCCCCTGACGATTACGGATCTATGAAATCCTCTGCCATGCCTGTGTTTTATATCATTTGACTTACATTTCTCATTGGTCCGTGATCTACATCTACATCTGCACTATTTCTACTACACGTAACACTACTTGTACACTACTTACCTTGTGTTCCAAACTTACCTTGTTTTATTCTTGCCTTTTTGCCTTCAACGAATTCACCTGTTTTGTTTATCTCTTCGTGTTTTTCCGTTTTCCATCACAGATCCCTTCTTTCACGTTTTCATACTTTCCTGTCATTTATTTATTTTATGTGCCCATTTTTTGCATAGTTTAATATTCTTTTTATTTAATGTCTTTTTTAACGTATTTTGAACTCACCATACACCATTTAATTAACTAAATAAAATATATTTTGGGTAAAATATCACCAAGCGCAGGAAGCCACCAGTATAAAAGGTCAAGCCAGGTCGGTCAGGTGGAGAGGCTTTTAACTTCTGTGGTGACAAATCGTTGGAGTTTTAGCTGACTGACTGGTGCTTCTCGTGCTATGGAGGGTTGCCTCTGTTGTACCAAGAAAGTGTATGGCTTGTTGTCGTGCTGCTGGTTGTATTCGAAAGTTTTGTGCGAAATAAATGTATATGGATGCCCTTTTTGTGTTGCCTCTGTTGTACCAAGAAAGTGTATGGCTTGTTGTCGTGCTGCTGGTTGTATTCGAAAGTTTTGTGCGAAATAAATGTATATGGATGCCCTTTTTGTGTTATGTTATTTTATTTTTTATTTATTTTTTCATTTCTTTATTGTGACTACGGGATCACTTTAAATCACCCGAGAGTCATCACCAAAATACGTCAAACCCATATGGAGATTACCTGTAGTTGGGTGACACGCTACCATACTAACATTACAAACTCTAAGGAGTTTGATTATCCACTACAATTATCATTGTTATTATTATTGTTATTGTTATTACTAGTAGGAACTATCATTTTCACTATTAGTACTATTATCATTATCATAATCATTTTCATTTTATTATCATTGTTCTCATTATTAGTACTATCATTTTCATTAGCATTACCATTTTTATTATAACCATTGTTTGTTGTTGGTATTATTTTTCTATCAATGACACCCAGGACAGCATGCAAACCCCTTGCCACAGTTTCACCACCAGCCTATAACAGTTCTACTGGGATTCTGCTGATACATGCTGCTTTACCACTTTTCAGCTTGGGGATCACCTGTCTAACTTCAGTTAGGGAGGGTGGATCCTTGCTGACGGGTGGGTCCGGCAAAGGAATATCGAGACTACCCACATCCAAGTTAACTGTTGGTGGATCAATTTGGTACAACTGCTCAAGATATTCAGTCCTACACTCCCACAACCCAACAGGATCTGAGACAATCTGGCTATTGTTATTATTACTGCTATTATTTTTTATCACTATTAATATTATCATTCCATAAATATTACTCGTCATATCTTTATTATTATTCCAATTATTATTATCACTATTATTATTCTCGTCATTATTATAATTATTTTTTTCATTATCTATATTATCATAAACTGAATTATCATTATCTTTACTGCTGTTATTATTATTATTATCATTATTCTCATTATTAACATTATTATTATCAATATAACTATCATCGTTACCATTATTACTATTATCGTTACGGTGTTATGATAATTATCATCATTGTTATAATAATTTTATTGATTATTGTTCTATCAATGTCAATATTAACATAATCGTAATTATTACTATTATCCTTATCATTATCACTACTATATTATCATTATCATTACTATTATTATTGATTTTAATATTATTAATGGTATTAATATTATTCATTACTATTATTATCATTACTATTATTATTTTAGTTATCTGCATTATTGTAATTATCATGATCATTATTATTACTATCATCTTATTATAATTTTTCATCATTATCATCATGATTATCATCATCGTCACTATTCCTATCATTCTCATTGTTGTTTTTATCATTATTATTATTTCTATTTTTTCTATATTATTATTATCATTGTTTTCATTATTGTCATGTTATCATTATCGTTATTAGAAATATTATTTTTGTGTTATCATTACTATTATTATTATTATTGACATTTCCAATATCATTACAATTACAATTATTATGATTATGACGATTAGAATTATCATTATTGCGATGATAAAAATAATAATAATAATGGTTAATGGTTAATGGTTAAAAGCAAAATAAATGTGCTAGACATCTAAGGTCATGTAGCACTATAGTTAATGTTAGTGAAGGGTGGTTGGGTTAGTGATTAGTTGTTAAAGCTGGGTTAAGGAATTGGTGAGTGAATGGGTTAGGGTCGGGTGAGGTAATGTAAAGGGGTTAGATTAAGTGAAGGATATATATGCGTTTGAAGAAGGAAAAACAGGTTGTCAAAGCAGAAAGTGTGAGATTCTGTAAGGATGTCTGATGGGTTGGGATGTCTATGTAGGGAGGATAGGTGGGGGAGAGTAGAGGTACGGGCTGCTTCAAAACGTGGGCATGACAATCGAATGTGTGGGACTGAGAGAGGAACATTACATAAGGAACATAGGGGTGAATCAAGTTTTTTGAAGGCATATAATGGATGGGTTATAAGAGGAGAGGATATGACGGAGGTTAGGTCTGTGAGACCGGAAACCGCGAATGTTCCAATGAAGGATAGTCATACTTTCGTTGATTTAGTGGCAAATATTGCAGTGCGTGTTGGAGAATTTGAAGGGGAAGGTGCTAGAGGGTGCGATAAAGAATGAGGTTGGGGAGGTGGTGTTGTATCAGGAGGGGTGTCGGGAGGTAGAGGGTCTGGGGAAGAGGGTACTTGTGACATCAGGGATTCACGTGTGTATCCAGGATGGAGTGGAAGGGATAGAGGGGATGGTGGGAGGGTTAATATAGGTGGGGCTGGAGTCGGGGGGGAATGGGTTTTGTTGGGATGGGGTAGGAGGATTGGGTGTAGGGAGAATATGAGTAGGAGGAGGATGGATATCGGCAGTCACTTTGAGTGTGGAGGGAGCGGGAATTGTAGAATTTGAAGGTGGATGAGTATCAGTTTTGGACTCGATTATGTAGTTCTGGATATCTTCAAGAGTTTCTGTAATGGGGTTGGTTGGGGAGTTTTGTGAGATAAATGTTTTCTTGTGAGGGGGGGAAGAGAAGTGTGGTGTCTGAAGAATAGGGGCAAAGGAAGGTGGAGGTGATTGTGGGGTAGGGGAAGAAGGGGTGGAACGTTTATTCGGTCTGCTGCGGGTAGTGCGGGGAGGGAGAGGGGAAGGTGTTGGGGCTGTAGTAGAGATTGAAATGTCTGGATTTAGGATGGCAAAATAATTTGACTGGGTAGAGATTGGAGTGTCTGGATTTAGGATGGCAAAATAATTTGACTGGGGAAGGTAGGAGGTAGAAGAGGGGAAGTTAGATGGAGGGGGGTTAGGTTTAGGAGAGGGTGCAGGAGCTTGCAGGGTAGGGGGAGTGGCAGAGCGACATTAATTGAGTAGGGGGTACGAGAAAAATCTCGTCGACGAGCCTCCTGTCTGGCTTCACGTAGTGTGAGTCCAAGTCTGAATCTGAGAGTTGCTACCTCACTCAAATTTGTAGGTGGGACAGCCTCTATAAAACACATTATGGGGGCCGCCACAGTTTGCACATGTGCGTGATTGTGCAGAGCAGTTTGATCGAGTATGGCCAGGTTGGGCACATAGCAGGCATCTGGCTGTGGAATGGCAGTGTTTGGCTGGGTGTCCTAAACGCCAACAATTTTGGCACTGACGAGGAGGATGTTGGTATGGTCGGACAGGTAATGGTTAATGGTTAAAAGCAAAATAAATGTGCTAGACATCTAAGGTCATGTAGCACTATAGTAAATGGTAGTGAAGGGTGGTTGAGTTAGTGATTTGTTGTCAAAGTTGGGCAAAGGAATTGACGAGTAAATGGGTTAAGGTTGGGTAAGGTAATGTATAGGGGGTTAGATCAAGTGAAGGATGTATATGCATTTGGGAAATGAAAACAGGTTGTCAAAGCAGAAAGTGTGAGAAGTTGTGGGAGGGATTACGAAAAATCGGTCCCATTTGGCTGGGCTAAATAGATTATTTAAGAATTTTGTAGAGATGGGGGTAGTAGAAGGACGGGGGCATGTGGAAGAGGGAGTAGTGTTGAGGGAGGTAGTGTTATGGGGAGGTGGACAATAAGGTTGTAAGGTAGTAATAAGGGAGGATGGGGTAGTTGATGAAGAAGGTTGTGGGGGTATAGTTGTTGAAGTTGAGCATGTTGGGAGTAGAAATGTCTCCTGGGGTGTTGATTAGGGTGGATACTGTACTAGTCGGCATTGAGGAGGGGGTATTAGTTGTAGTGTTCAGAGCCGTGGTCAAAGGAGAGCCTGGGGTCAGGGAATCGGGCGAGTTTGTATTGGTGGAGCTATTTGATGAAGAGGCAAGCCTCATTGCCTCTAATAATGGTATGGTTAATGGTTAAAGGTTATTCATTGTTGGCCATGATAAGCCTGGAGTATGTTGGGGAGAGAAACGGTCCACCCCTCAGGGTCGCTTGAGGGGTAAGGGCTAGACAAGCAGGGGAATACCGTGCCCATGGCTCCCTCAGGCCGTTCAGGACTGGCACAAAGTCAGCCTTTCATCCTTTCAGCACGGCTCTCACACCTTAGGGAGTGGATAGTAGAAGGGGTTGGTGAAGGGATAGAAAGGAAAAAGTAGAAGGGGGAAAAAAAGACCATGCAAAATTTGTTGAGTCGAGGGCTAAGTCCCAAGGTTGGGGAGTTCCCCAGCATTGGGTCCCAGTCTCCGCCTTCTAAACCCCACCACGACAACAACGGGCAAGGGATTGGGGGGGGGGGGTATTATCATTAAAATTATTACCGTTATTATAGTGGTTTTATTATCGTCGATATTATTTTTAAGCAATTTTTATCATTATATTATAAAGATCTTTATCATCTTCACTATTTTTATTTATTTTTTATATAAAATTTGCTGTCGCGTTATCTAAAATCATTACAAAATATACCGATAGGGTGGGGCTTGGAGGCGAAAGAGAAGGAAAAAGAAAGGGGAGAAGGAAAAGGAAAGGGGAGAAAGAAAAGATCGTGCAAAATTAGCTGAGGCGAGGGCTGTGTCTAAGGCAGGGGTGATCTGTATTGGGCCTCCGCCTCCTAGGCCCGCCCACGAAAACAACGAGCAAGGGATTGGGAGAAGGGGTTCCCATATTATATCATCATTGCTATCATTATCAATTTTAGCAGTAGAAGTAGTAGCGGTATCATTATCATCATATTAGTGATGGTGTTATCATGACAATTATCAATATTGTTTTCATTATCTTTAACACTATCATTATTATTACTACTATTAACACTGTCATTATTATTACCACTATTATTTTCATTATTACCATTGTTTGAAGCATTAATAATAGTATTAATATTACTATTATAACGTTATTGTTGTTTTTATTATCATTATTATTATCATCATTATCATACTTATCAAAGATTTCTGTTGCGAGAACTAGGAAACGATTTCCCTGAGTAAGTGTTGTTAAAACTGTGCAATCTGAGGGTGCATGTAAAAACAAAATGAGATTACATAACTTATTTTCGTAAATCAAAGAAAAGGGTACACGGGCGAGACAGGCAGTACTCGTAATTAGCTCATTGGTGACTTAGTACAAGTGAAGCCATCTATGTGTAAAAACAATTAAACAAGTACACTCACAGTGGGCATGGCATACACGTATACGTCATGCCCGTTGGCATTAGGTTAAAAAAAAGAAAGGGTAATTACTGACATAGCAAATGTCGTTTCCTTGGCTTTCCAATAGAAAGCGGGAATCGGGTACCGTTTGCTGTATGGAAGTTCCTCGATATGTTCTCACTAAACATCTCGCCTAGAGAAAGGATTACTAGGCCATGGCACCTTTCCTATGGTTCACCCTGATCATAATTCAGGAAGCAGCTCAACCTGACCTTCACAAGAAAACCCTTCCCTTCCTTCCTGATATCGGCTCAGGCCAAATACCAAAGGCTTCCACACAGGCATGCAAAAACTAAATATCAATAAGGGAAAACGGATTTCGATTTCCAATCTCACTTTTCTAAGTTTGCATGGTTAATGTGTATGTGTATCTATGTGTATCTATATATCTTATATATGCAAATATATATCTTATATCTTATATATACAAATATATATCTTATATACACACATATACATATCTTATGTATACACATATATATCCTATATACAACTATATATATCTAATATATAACTATATATATACATATGAACCGTATTCATATTGACAAATGTATATATATAATCGAAACCGGTCAAATACATCTCTTTTTTGTGAAGATATTCATTCTCATTCATACCTTTCCTACAGACACATATATACATATATGTATTTGTGTATATATATACATATAAGTATGTGTGTGTGTATTCATATAAATGTGTATATGTGTATTTATATATGTATGTATGTATGAGTGTATGTATGTATGTATGAGTGTATGTATATATATGTGTATGTATATCTATCTCTATATATAAAAATATATGTATATACACACACATTCATACAAATATATGTACATGTATGTATATCTATCTATATATACAAATATACATATATATAATATATCTATAAACACAAACACAAACATATATCAATATATACTTGTGTGTGTGTGTGTGTGACATATAATATGTATATAGGATATATATATATACACATATAAAATGTATATAGGATATATATATATATATAAAATGTATATAGGATATATATATATATATATAAAATGTATATAGGATATATATGTATATAAAATGTATGTAGGATATATATATATTAAATGTATATAGGATATATATATAATGTATATAGGAGATATATATATATATAAAATGTATATAGGATATATATATAGTATATAGGATATATATATATAATCTATATAGGATATATCTATACATAATGTATATAGGATATTTATATATATATATATATATACGAATTGTATATAGGATATACATATATATATAAAATGTATATAGGATATATATATATAAAATGTATATGGGATATATATATAAAATGTAAATAGGATATATTCATATATAAAATGTATATAGGATATATTAATATATAAAATGTATATAGGATATATATATAGGATATATATATATATACAAATTGTATATAGGATATATATATATATAATGTATATAGGATATATATATATATATAAAATGTAAATAGGATATATATACAAATACATTTTATATAAGATATATATATATATAAAATGTATATAGGATATATATATATATATAAAATGTATATAGGATATATATATATAAAATGTATATAGGATATATATATAAAATGTATATAGGATATATATATATAAAATGTATAAAGGATATATATATATAATGTATATAGGATATATATATATAATGTATATAGGATATATATATAAAATGTATATAGGATATATATATATATATAATATGTATATAGGATATATATATAATGTATATAGGATATATATATAATGTATATAGGATATATATATATATTGTATATAGGATATATATATATATATATATAAAATGTATATAGGATATATATATAAAATGTATATAAGATATATATAGCATGTATATAGGGTATATATATAAAAAGTATATAGGATATATATAACATAATCATCATCATTTTGGGGCTAACGACGGCAGGGGCGCATAGCCGCATCCACCTTTCGTTTCCACCTACGAGGATCCCTCATGGCGAGCCGCCAGGCAGGGGCCCGGCCCATCTCTAGTTCCTCACGACAGGTTTGATCGATCTGCCCCAGCCACGACCTTCTCGGTCGTTCCACAGGCCTCCTCCATCCAGGGTTGTCTCGGACAGAGACAACCTGATGGGCAGGATCATCCTGTGGGAGTTGAGCCAAGTGGCCATATAGCCTGAGTTGGGGATCACGGATTGTGCAAGTAACAGGTCCTGTACCGGTCTCACCGTGCAGCCGTTGGTTGGACACATGGTCCCGCCAACTGTACCCCATGATCCGGCGCAAGGATCTGTTACAAAAGGCATCAAGACGAGACGGCCAATCTGTCTGCTGACTTCTTGGTCTGACAGCCCAGAGTCGTGAAATGCACTACCGAGGTAAATAAAGCTCTTTGTGACTTCGATGTTTTCCCTGCAAGCATGTATCGACTGGACAGGGTCTCCTAGCAGGCCCCCAAAATCCTGGATCTTGGTCCAGGAGACCTCTAGCCCCAAGGGCTTCGATTCATTGCTAAATGCATCAAGAGCCACCACAAGGGTTTCCAGAGATTCAGAGAATACAGCAACATCATCGGCAAAGTCACGGTCTGTAACCTTGATATTGCCCAGAGTTGCTCCACAGTGACTTTGGACAGTAGCTCTACCCAGTATCCAATCCATGCAAGTGTTGAAAAGTGTTGGTACAAGAACACAGCCTTGCCTCACACCTGAACTAACAGGGAAGAAGCTCGACAGGCCCCCACCACACTTTACAGCACTTACAGTGCTATTAGTCCAATAATCCTTATTCGAATTCCTCTAAGTCTCAGGATCTCCCAGAGAGATTCGCGATGCACCGTGTCAAACGCCTTCTTGAGATCGATGTAGGCTGCAAGCAGCCCACGTCCGAACTCACGATGGCGCTCTAAAATGATTTGAAGCGCCAGGATGCGGTCTATTGTAGACTTACCAGGAGTGAAACAAGATTGCTCCGGCCTTTGGTGCCTCAACAGGTGGTCCCTGATACGTCTCAGTAAGATGTGCGTGAGTACCTTTACTGGTACACTGAGTAGTGTAATGCCTCGGTGATTGCTGCAGTCCCACTGATCCCCTTTCCCCTTCCAGAGAGGGATGACCACACCCCTCAGCAGGTCAGGGGGAAAGGTACCAGTCTCAGATGGCAGACAGGACTGCATGCAATCCCCTTGCCATAGGTTCTCCACCAGCCTTTAACAATTAGGCTGGGATGCAACAAACACCTGATGCTTTACCACTCTTCAGCTTGGAGATCGCCCCCCTGATTTCGGTCAGGGAGGGTGGATCCTCTCTGATGGGTGGATCTGGTAGAGGAGTCTCAACATTACCCGCATCCAAGTTAACTGTTGGTGGATCAACCTTATACAACTGCTCAAAATACTCAGCCCAATGCACACGCACCCCATCAGGATCTGAGATTATCTGGCCACTTGCTGAGCGGACTGCAGTCGTCTGTGAGGGGGAGCTTGGAGTTCAGCTTTCTCAGAGCTTGGTAGGCAGGACGAAGGTCATTTACAAGGAAATGGCTTTCGACCTCCTCTGCAAGACTACTGATAAACTGTTCCTGATCCCTTCTCAACAGTGACCTAGTCCTGCGCACCAGAGAGCACTGTAAGTTTCGATCCCCTGACAGTCGAGCCGCACGACAACCATCTGAGGCTTCCAGTGTCTCCTGCGAGATGGAATTCTGTTTTGTTCTTGGGCGTTCACCAATGGATTCCTGAGCTGCATCAAGCGTTTCACGCTTGAAGGTATCCCACATAAGAACAGGGTCTGTCTGGCCCTCGAGTGCTGTGAGACGACCAGAGATAGCCTCGGCAAACCCCCGGGTACACTCGTCCTCCCTCAATCTGTCCAAATGAAACACCCTAGGGTGTTCATTTGGGCGACGGGGGGTTCTAAAGTGGACCCGGAGAGTAGTCACAACTAATCTATGATCAGTTCCACAGAACTCAGCGCTTCGATACACCCTGCAGTTCTGGAGGATCCTCCATCGAGTGCTAACGAGGATGTGGTCGATCTCCTTGGCCACCCTACCTGTACCGCTGTACCGAGTCCAACGATGCGGGTCAGAACATTGATACCAGGAGCCAGAAATCCTCAATTTCTGGGACCTAGCAAAGTCACAGAAAAGGAGGCTATTCTAGCTGACAGCATCAGCTCCTGAGCCATGAGGACCGACAGACATCTCGTAGCCAGCTCGATCACAGCCGGATACCGCATTGAAGTCACCCAGAACAATACGAATATCTTGCCGAGGACATCTGTCTGCCACAGATGCAAGTTTGGCGTAAAACATCTCTTTCACCTCAAGTTTATATACATCCGTAGGAGCGTATACAGCAACAAGAGACATGAAGCCAAATGAAAGCTTCAGTCTCAATACCATGATACGCTCATCGACTGGAGTGACCTCAACTACTGAGGGTTGAAGTCTGCTGGAGATGGCTATGGCTACTCCCTGGAGAAGGTGGCCATTGCTGCGGCCCGACCAGTAGTAGGTGTAGCCACCCACACTAATCGTGCCGCTGTAAGGTCTTCTCACCTCCGAGAGAGCAGCCACCTCAACTCTCAGCTGTTTCAATTCCCTCGATAGTAGTGGTAACCGATCGTCCTGTCGCAGGGAACGGATGTTCAAAGCGCCCACCCTGACAGTCCGCCTGAGGTCTAACCTCGGGCAGTCACTTCGGGTGGGCGCTACCTCTGCCACCCCTACCGACGCCGCCCCATATAGAGAAGGTTGGCTGGCTGCAGGCCCCATAATCCACCTGCAGGGCTCCCTGGGGCTTTCCCCCACAAGCATCACGCCAGGCTGGCGGCCGCTGGGACCAAGCTGGGATGGGGGGTAACTCCCCCTCCTCACTCGAGTCCCAGCGGTCACCAACCCAGAGGGACCCACAGCCCGCCTTACTTGCTGGGTGGGAGGGACTTTAGCCCTCCCCCCAGCATCAACAACTATATCGCTCGTTGCCAGTGGTTATCTCGGGGGGGGGGGGGGGGCCGACTGGCAAGGCCTGCCTCCCCACAGCCGCCCATTAACCCCAGGGGGCGCGGGGGGCAGGAGTTAGTACGAAGCCAGGGCGTATCCACATGCTGGTGGGCCATAGCTCCGTACCTTTAGGGCCTCCTGCTGCTCCAAGAGCCTCCACAGTTCAGCCTATGACCGCAAGGTACCTAGTTTCCATGGGTGGCCACGAGGAGGCACTGTAGAAGTCTTGATGATGGAGAGGCTATGAGCTGGCAGGGGAGTCTTATGCATAGCTGCTCCTTTTTTCGTACCAGGCTAGCCAGCGGTGGTAGCTGAAAGCGGGAAGGCATGCAAGCACTTAACGCTAACTAGGGTACCACATAATCGCTTCACTTCACCCCGAGCATGAAGCACCCACGAGATATATATAACATGTATATAGGATATATATATAAAATGTATATAGGATATACATATAAAATGTATATAGGATATACATATAAAATGTATATAGGATATACATATAAAATGTATATAGGATATATATATAAAATGTAAATAAAATATATATTATCTTATTTACATTTTATATATATATATATCCTATATACATTTTATATGTATATCCTATATACATTTTATATATATCCTATATACATTTTATATATTAAAATGTTTATAGGATATATATAAAATGTATATAGGATATATATATAATGAATATAGGATATATATATAAAATGCATATAGGATATATATATATAAAATGTATATAGGATATACATATAAAATGTATAAAGGATATATATATAAAATATATATAGGATATACATATAAAATGTATATAGGATATATATATATATATATATATAAAATGTATATAGGATATATATTGTATTTAGGATATATATTGTATATAGGATACATATAATGTATATAGGATATATAGTGTATAAAATATATATATATATATAATGTATATAAGAGATATATATAATGTATATAGGAGATATATATAATGTATATAGGAGGTATATATAATGTATATAGGAGGTGTATATATAATGTATATAGGAGGTGTATATATAATGTATATAGGAGGTATATATAATGTATATAGGAGGTATATATAATGTATATAAGAGACATATATAATGTATATACGAGATATATATATATAAAGTATATATGAGATATATATAAAGTATATATGAGATATATATAATGTATATGAGATATATAATGTATATAGGAGATATATATAATGTATATGAGATATATATAATATATATAGGATATATATATCATATATTATATATATTATATATATTATATATATTATATATATTATATATATTATATATATTATATATATAATAATATATATGATATACATATATGATATAATACATATGTTTATAATATAATATATATATAATATATACATATAATTATATATGCTTTATGCATAATATATATATATATATTATAAATATATATATGTATATATATCATATACATAATACAATATAGATATATATAAGATATAGTATAATATATACCAATATATACATATACAAGATATAGTATAATATACAGACATATATATATATAATATAATTTATATATATATATCCCGGTATTTATATGTATATATATATATTTATATGTATATTTATATATATATATACATATATATATAAATATATATATATATATATATATATATATATATATGTTATATATAAGCAGCAGAGATTCTGGGACACCTAACATCATCACAGCGGGTAACATACTCCACTGTCGAGGCAGCATTGGAGGGTAGGTAAGACATCAGCAGCAGGCCAATCCATTTCAAGCCAGGAATAAGGCCAGGGTGAGGAGACAAGCAAAACTTCTACAGGTGCTTCAGGAGTCACTTGTACACCGTGCTTCCCCCAGGGTGAATGAGGATCTGTTTTTGTTCTGCTGAAACACCAGTTTCTGAATTATATTTAAATATATATACATATATTTATGCATATACATATATATGATATATACATGCATATATATACATATATATTCATATATACATATGTAAATATATATACATAAATATTTATATACATATATTTACATATATATTTAT
>NC_061856.1:20006416-20068916 GCF_019202785.1 Penaeus chinensis
CAAACACCCCCAACACACACCAGATACGTGTGTTGTGGCGTTTGTTGGGGGGTGCAAAATTTAATATATATATATATTAATGTTTTGTATGTTATGTTTTTTACATATATTCACACAACACACACAATATGTTGGTGTATGTTTTAAATATGAAAAGATATATGTTAAAATATGTAATCTTTTCTTGGCTTTTGGAGGTGAGAAAGGGAGTATATTTGGATGGAAAGGACTTTTGTTGTTTTTATTTTTTTTTTATTTTTTTTTAATTCCCATATTAAAATAAGCCCTATCAATCCAAGTCTCCTTAAAGGGATTATGAAATATAGGGGGAAAAATTTCACATAAATAAATAAAAACCCCTTTACAAAAGAAAGATACCTTTTTAAAAATTAATAAAACCCTTTCCTGTATAAACCCGAGTATTTTAGTATTTCACTGTATGAAGTACCCCATAAAATAAAAAATTCTAGTTTTTATGGAGTTGTCTTTGTGACATCCAGAAAACCACTTTTTCTCAGTTTTGGAGGGATGTGTTGTTAAAGATGGGGGGGGGGAAATTGAAGAACGAAAATTTAGTAAAAAGTAGAAAAAAGAAAGGAAAGATGGGTGTTATGTTGCACAACATTATATATAGAAATTATTTTTTTTTACCATTTTTTTTTTAAATTTAACTTGTTTTTTTTATTTATTTCTAGGTTTGCAAAAGATGTCAAGAAATCATTGAGTGGAAGATTAAATACAAAAAATACAAACTTTTGTCCCAGGCCAAAACATGCACCAAATGTCATAAAAAAACTGTTAAGGTAAGATTTTATTTTAAATATTATGTAGAATTTTTTTAAAAAGGGTAAGCCATGGTTAGAAAATGTGTTTACTTAGTATTGTTTTGTGAAATATTGTATCTACATGCCGGATGATTGAACAAATGGGTTGGTACCTAGTTAGCGTTAATCTTGCATGCCTTCCCGCTTTCGCTGCCCCCCCGGCGGGCTAGCCTGTTGCGAAAAAGGGACCCCCATGCTAAGACTCCCTCCACCTAGCCTCCCCACTAAAGACTTCTACAGGCCTCCTCAGGGCCACCCAGGGAAACGGGTCCCTTTGCATCCTAGGCTGAACTGTGGGGGCTCTTGAGCTCAGGGGCCCAAAGGTACGGACAGGGCCCCCGGGCTTTGGGGGATACGCCCGGGTTTTCAAACTAACTCCGGGCCCCTGCCCCCCCGGGGGTTAAAAAGGGGGCCCCCTTGGGGAGGCGGGCCTTGCCAGTGGGCCCCCCCCCGAAATAACCACGGGCACGGGCTTTTAAAGTTGTTGATGCGGGGGGAAGGGTAAAGTCCCTCCCCCAGAAAGTACAGGGGGCTGGGGGCCCCTCGGGGTTGGCACCACTGGGACCGGGGGGGGGAGGGGGGGTTTTACCCCCCACCCTAGGGGGCCCAGGGGCCGCCACCCCGGCTAGCTTGGGGGGAAACCCCCAGGGACCCGCGGGGGGATTAGGGGGCCTGAAATAAGGGGTGGCAGGGTGGCCCCCACCCGAGTGTCGCCCGAGGTTAGACCTCAGGGGCTGTCAGGTGGGGCTTGAAACATCCTTTCCCCCTGCGACAGGACATCGTTCCACTACTACGGGGGAATTAAACAACTGAGATTTGAGGGGGCTGCTCTCTCGGAGATAAAACCTGGCAGCGGCACATAGTGGGGGTTGCTACACCTACTACGGGTTGGGCCGCAGCGATGGCCACCATCTCCGGGGAGTAGCCATACCATCCCAGAGACTTCAACCTTGTAGTTAGGTCACTCCCATGAACGATATGGTAATTGAGACTGAAGCTTTCATTTGGCTTCTGCTCTTTTTGCTGTAAAACGCTCCTACGGATGTATAATAAACATAAAGGGAAAGAAGTTTTACCCAAACTTGCACGTGGCCGACAGATGTCTCGGCGAAATTTCTATGTTCTGGCGACATCAAAGCGTAAACCGGGCCCCTGATCCAGCTGGCCCACGAGATGTCCCTTTGGTCCCATGGCTCAGGAGCTGATGCTGTAGCGAGAATACCTCCTTTCCGTGGACTTGCTAGGCCCCCCAGAATTGAGATTTCTGGCTCCTGTACCACGCCCTACCCATCGCTGGGCTTGGAAACCGATACAGGTGAGTGGCCAAGGAGATCACCACATCCTCGTTGCACTCGGGGAGATCCTCAGAACTGCAGGGTATATCAACGCTGACTTGGAACTACATAGATTATAGTGCTACTCTCGGGTCCACTTAGAACCCCCGTCGCCCAATGAACCCCCCAGGGTGTTTCATTGGCCAGATTTTTGGGGAGAGTGACCCGGGGTTTGCCGAGGCAATCTCTGGTCCCCCACACCAAATCGAGGGCCAGCAGACCCCGTTCTATGGATACCTTCAAGCGAGAAACGCTTTATGCACCAGAAAACCATTGGGGAAACCCCAAAACAAGACAGAATTCCATCTCGCAGGAACACCCGGGAAACCACAATGCTTTGTCGGCGGTTTTGACTGTCGGGATCGCCCCCTTGCACCCTCTCTGGTGCCATGATTAGGTCACCGTTTAGAAGGATCAGGAACAGTTTTATCCCGTAGTCTTGCAAGGAGGGCCCAAAGCCATTTCCTTGAAATGACCTTCGTCCTGCTACCAAGCCCCCCCCCCCCCCAAAAGCTGAACTCCAACCCCCCTCACAGACCCACGGGAGTCCGCTCAGCAATTGGGCCCAAAAATCTCAGATCCTGAGGGGTGGATCGTTGCTGAGTATTTTGACAGTTGTAAAGGTTATCCCCAAAAATAACATGGATCGGTAATTTTAGACCCTCTACAATCCCCCATCGCGGGACCACCCTCCCTGACCCCAAATCAGGGGCGATCTCCAAGCAAGATGGTAAAGCAAAAACATGTTTGTTGCATCCCCGCCTAAATGTTTAAAAAGGGTGGTGGGGAAAACCCATGGCAAGGGATTGCATGCAGTCCTTTTCCATCTGAGACTGGTACCTTTCCCCCGACCTGCTGAGGGGTGGTGTCATCCCTCTCTGAAGGGAAAGGGACCCAGGGGGACGCAGCATCACCGAGGCATTACACTACTCATTACCGGAAAGACCGCGCACTTTTTACTGAGACGTATCAGGACCTCCTTTGGGGCACCAAAGACCGGAGCAATCTGTTTCACTCTGGTAAGCCACATAAACCGCATCCGGGCGTTTTCGAATCATAAAGCCCCATCAGGGATTCGGATGGGGCTCCCCCTACATTGATCTCAAAAAGGCGTTTGACCCCCAAAATCGTGAACTCTTTTGGCCCCTGAGACTAAGAGGAATCATTAAGGATTAGGGACAAGCAAACCTTATACAGCACTGAAATGCTGTAAAGTTGGGGGGGCCCCCTGTCACTTTTTTCCTTTTTGTTCCAGGTGTGAGCAAGGTTTTCTGTGCCAACACTTTTCAAAAACCTGAAAGTTGGTTACTGGGGAGCTACTTTCCAAAGTCACTGTGACAACTCTCAATATCAAGTACAGACCTTGACTTTGCGATGATGTTCCCGTACCTCTGAACTCTGAAACCTAGTGGCGCCTTAATGAAATTAACAATGAATCAAAGCCCCTGGGGCTAGAGTCCTGGACCAAAACCCAAAACCCAAAATTTTGGGGGTTGGGGACCCGGGGAAAGTGGGGGGTTGAAAACATCAAAGTCACAAAGAGCTTTATAACCTCGTAGGCATTTCACACTCTGGGCTGAGCCCAAAGAATCATAGAGGGTTTGGGCCGGGCAGCAGGTCATAAAATCTCCAAAAAGAGTAGGGAATTGGGAAACCGGGCAGAAGACCAATTACAATGTTTTAAAGGGTCCGATCTGCCATTTTACTTTTGGTGTGAAATTTGGGACACTATTTTGTCTCTGGAATCTCGTCTTAGCCTTTTGTAACGACCTTGCCCCGGGATCGGGGACATTTGGCGGGACCATTATCCAAAAAAGGGCTGCACCATGAACCGGTACAGGCTTTTTTTTTTACTCCAATCGTGCGCCAACTCGGCTAAGGCCACTTGGCTCGACTCCCACGGGAATCCGGCCCATCAGGTTGCTCTGTCCGGACAACCCGGATGGAGGGAAACATGTGGGAAAACCAGAAGGTCTGGCTGGGGAAACTCAAACCTTGAGAACTAAGATGGGCCGGGGCCCCGCCCGGCGGCCGCCAAGGGGGTCCTCGTAGGGAAGCAAGGGGTGGATCGGCTTTGCGCCCCTGCCGGCGTTTAAATCCAAAATAATAATGATATCAACTTTCCCCCCCTCCTTAGTTTTTTTTGGAAAATTTTTTTTATTCTATTAAAATCTGTTTTTTATTATTATTGTTGACATTATAATGATTAGTGTTACTAACAATTTATTTCAATAAAAAGATTAAATAGAATAAACGAAAAGGGTAATCAGGTGAGTGAAGTAGGATTAGTAATTGACTCATTGGTGACAAGCACTTGAAACCCTCAAAGTTTTTTTACCCCTTAAAAAATTTAAAACAAATGAGCAGGGGATTTATAAAAAGCCCCTCCGGGAAATGTATTAAAAAAATCATGTTGATTGATGTAAAAAAGAAAAGAAAGAAAGAGAGAAAAATAAAAAAAAGACAAACACCCTAAGACCCCGTGTTCCATGGGAAAAATGTAGGCATGAGAGGCTTTCCCATTTAATTTTCTGAACTACAAAAAAAAATGAGAAATAGCTACTTCAAAATTACCCATTTACCCACACCCATGAAAGGGGCCTATGCTGAAGATATATAACTGCCCTGCTGGATGGGGTTTGGACCTAAATTTTTTCCTGTTCTTTTTATTGGGGCCCCACTCTTAACCCCATGATTCAATTTATACTCACATTGAAAATTACACCAATAATGTAATATGGGGGAAGGAAAAGAAAAAGGGAGGACTATTTTTTTTCCATTACATATGAAGAGTATGTTTTGTTTAAAAGTATGCACTACATTTCATAAGTTCCCTAAAGATAAGACTCAGTGGCCATTCAGGAAGGGGCTTTTGCATTATTTCTATCGACAAACCATCTGTTAGCCATGACTGGAGGATGGCTCTGGGAGAAAAAGTTTTTCAGCTCATGACTTTTTTTTGCCTGCGTGACTGGGGCACAGGTTTTTTTTAAAAATAGGGAATTACAAAAAAAAAAAAAAAAGACCAAAATTTGGGTATTAATTTTTTTTTATAATTATTAAAAGAGTTTTCGACTATCCAAAGGTTTAAAATTAGTCTTGCAAGGAAAAAAATTTATTCAAACTGATAAAGCAAAACAAATGACAAAAATAACATGGGAAAAAAAAAAAAAAAAAAAATTCTTAGCAGGAAAAAGAAAATAGCATTTCAAAAGGGGGGGGTATTTCACCAAAACACGAATGTTCACATCCCCAGCCAACAATACTAACATCATAGTAGGAAAAAGTGTTGGCAGTGAAGTCAAGATCCAAATTTGGGGTTTGAATAATATCCAACATTTTTTTCTGCCATCAGAGAAGTTACAAGAGATGTACTGACTAAATTGTATTGTTATGACAGATGTGCTTACAAAAATACAGAGGAAAATTATATAGTTGGGGTGGGGCCCGACATAATGTAGAAAAACCCGCACCCCAAAACAGTAGACTTTTCTAAAAATTCAGAACACGGCTGTACATTTCCCAATTATTTTTGATATAAATATAAGAAATATAGATTTTTTAATATAAATAATGAATCCCAATTACCCTTTACTTATATCTCTTTCTCTGTCTTTTTCTTTTTATCAGTATAAGTCAAAATATTTACTCATAATAATTGACCTTACTTATTTTGCCAGTTTTTTCTGAGAAATTATTTTTTTTTCGTAATCTTATTTTTGCATTAAAATTTTGCTTTAGTAGGGGAAAAAATAAAAAGTTCCGAAACAATTAGTCCTCATTTGGGAAATATCTCCCTTTTGCAATGCTATTTCCTTTCCTCATAAGAATTTTTTTTTTTTTTTTTTTTTCCCCTCAAAATTTTCATTTGTTTGCTTTTTCCCCGTTGAATAAATGTTTTTCCCCTTCCAGCCCAAATATCACCTTTCTGGATAGTCGATAACTCAGTGTAATAATTATAACAAAAAGTAATATCCTACTATTTGTGTCATTTTTTTTTTTTTTGTAACTTCCTATTTTCTATAATACAACCTGTGTCCAGTCACAGCAGGCAGGAAAAAGATCATGAGCATAGAAAAACTTCTCCCCAACCCTCTCCTCCATCAGGCAACAGATGGTTTGTCGATAGAAAAAATCAAAACCCCTTCTGAATGGCCCCTGAGTCTTTTTTTTAGGGGCTTAGAAAGGTTTTCTACTTTTTTAAAAAAACATCTCTTCATATGTAATGGAAAAAAATATGTCCTACTCTCTCTTTCCTTCACTCCATATTAACACTAAAAGCCCCTTAAAATTTTCAAATTTTTTTTTTACCCTTTAGACTCACTGGGTATAAAGAGTGGGGCCACATAGAATGAACAGGAAAAAATTTTAGGCCAAACCCCCAAATGCATGGGATTAAATCATTCTTCAGCATATGGCCCCCTTTACATGGGTGTAGGGTAAATGGGTAACATTGCCAAGTAGCTACTTTCTCACTTTTTTTGCTATTCAGACATTAAAGGAACCATCTCCCCCAAATTTTTTTCCAGGACACACGTCCATATTGGTTTGTCTTTTTTTTACCCTTTCTTTCTTTTCTTTTTTACTAATAAAAGATTTTTTTAAAAACATTTCCCGATGGCTTTTTTTTAAATGCCATGCCCTAGTTTTTAATTTTATAAATTGTATTAAAAAATAATGGCTTCAAGGCTTTTTCCCATGAGTCAAAATTAAAAAAAATCCATCCCCCCTGATTATTTTCGTTTATTCTATTTTCTTATATTGCAAAAAAAATTGTTTGTAACCAATCATTTAATTCAACAATAATAATAACAACACTGTATTAATAAATTAAAAATAATATTCCCAAAAAACTCAGGATGTGGAAGGGGGTGAATCTTATTATTTTGGGGTTAACGCCGGGAGGGGGCCCTAGCCCAACCCCCCCTGCTTCCACTACGGATCCCCCATGCGAGCCGCCCCGGCAGGGGCCCGGGCCCCTCCAGTTCCTCCCCGGGGGTTTTGGGTCATCCCCACCACGCCTTTCGGGCCCCACCCCCCCTTCCCCGGTTGTCCGACAGAGAAAAAACCTGAGGGGTAGGGTCACCGTGGGGTCGACAAGTGGCCATATAGCCCGAGTTGGCGACAAGATTTTTGCAAATAACAGGGCCTTAAAGGTCTCTGGGCCGTTGGGTTTGGGTACAGGTCCCCCCAACTGTACCCCATATCCCGGCAAGATCGTTCAAAAGGGATCAAGACGAGATTCCAGCAAAATGTGCCCAAATTTCATACCATAGAGTAAAACGGGCAGTATCAGGCCCTTAAAAACATTAAACGGGGTCCCTGCACGGGGGCCGACATCCCCCAATACCTTGTTGAAAATTTCTGCCCCTGCGCGGCCAATCCGGAACTGCTTTTTGGGGTCTGCCCCCCAGCTGAAATCCTACCGGGGTTTAAAAAGCTCTTTGTGCTTCGATTTTTTCAACCCAAGCAGTATCGACTGGACAGGGTCCCGCAGGCCCCCAAAACCCTGGATCGGGTTTTGGTCCGGGGCCTCTAGCCCCAGGGGCTTCGATTCATGATAAATGCACCCAAGAGCCCCCAATAGGTTTTCAGAGTTCAGAGAGTACGGCAACATCATGGGCAAAGAAAGGTCGTAACCTTGATTTTCCCCGAGTTTCCACATGACTTTGGACAGTAGCCTCCCCATAACCCAATCCATGCAAGTGTTGAAAAGTTTTGGCAAAAGAACACCCTTCCCCCAAACCCCTAAATAACGGGGAAGAAGCTCGACAGGCCCCCCACCACATTTTACAGCACTTTCATGCCTGTATACGGTTTTGCATTACCCAAAACCTTAAGGGAATTCCCTTAGCCCCAGGATCTCCCGAGAGATTCACGATCACCGTGTCAACCCCTTTCCCTTGAATCAATGTAGGTTTGCGACGCCCAATCCAACTCATGAGGCCTCTAAAATGTTTGAAGCGCCAGGAGCGTCTTTTGGGGACTTACCAGGAGTAAAACCGATTGCTCCCGGGTTTTTGGGGTCCCTTTAACGTGTCCCGATACTCCTAAGGTCGCGAGCCTTGCCTGGTACACGATAGTGTAATGCCTGGTGATGCTGCAGTCCCACTGACCCCTTTCCCCTTCCAGAAGGGATACCACCCCCCTCAGCGGGTTTCAGGGGGAAAGGTACCGTCTCAGATGGCAGACGGATGCATGCAACCCCCCTTCCATGGGTTCTCCCCACCTTTAACAATTAGGGGATGCAACAAACACCGATGCTTTACCACTCTTCAGCTTGGAGATCGCCCCCCTGATTTCGGTCGGGGAGGGTGGTCCCGCGGATGGGTGGATCGGTAGAGGAGTCTCAACATTACCGCATCCATTTTTAACTGTTGGGGATAACCCTTAACAATGCTAAAAAATACCCCCAAGCACACGACCCCATAAGAATCTGAGATATCGGGCCACTTGCAGGGGGACTGCCGTGTCTTGAGGGGGCTTGGATTTCAGCTTTCCAGGTTTGGGTAGCAGGAAAAGGGTCTTTTACAAGGAAATGGCTTTCGCCCCCTCTGAAGACACGAAAAACGTTCCTCCCCCTTCTCAACGGTGACCTAAATGCCCCAGAGAGGGGTCAAGGTGCGACCCCCGCAGTCGAACCCACGCAAGCATCTGTGGCTTCCGTGTCCCCTGCAAGGGAAATTTCTTCTGTTCTTGGCTTCCCAAGGGATTCCTGAGTGCATCAACGTTTTTTCGTTTAAGTATTCCACATTTAAAGAAAGGGTCTGTCTGGGCCCCCGGTGCTGTGGAAAACCAGAGAAGCCTCGGCAAACCCCGGGTTTTCACTCGTCTCCCCAATCTGGCCAAATGAAAACCCTAGGGTGTTCATTTGGGCGACGGGGGGGTTTAAAATGGGCCCGGGGAGAGCCACTCTATCTAATTTATTCCCCCAAACTCACGCTTTGATATACCCTCGTTCGGAGGATCCTCCCCGAGGCAAAAAGGAGGGGTCGATCTCCTTGGCCCCACCGTATCGCTGTACCAACCAGCGATGCGGGCAAGCGCTTTATACCAGGAGCCAGAAATCCCAAATTCTGGACCTAGCAAAGTCACGGAAAAGGGGGTATTCTCCTGACGCACAGCTCCCGAGCCATGAGGACCGACAGACATCTCGTAGCCAGCTCGATCACGGCCCGGGGTACCGCATTGATGTCGCCCCGAACAAACAATTTTCTCGCCGGGACATCTGTCGCCCAGTGCAATTTGGCTTTTAAAAATCTTTTTCACCTCAATTTTTAAAAAATCCCTAGGGGTAACAGCAACAAGAACAGAAGCCAAATGAAGCTTAGTCTAATACCATGATACGTCATGACTGGATGACCTCAACTACCCAAGGGTTAAGTCGCTGGGGATGGCTTGGTACCCCCGGGGGGGTGGGCCCTCCTGCGGCCCCAACCATATTGGTTAGCCCCCACACTAATGTCCGCTGCCAGGGCTCTTTACTCCGAGGGCAGCCACCCAAATTTTCGTTGTTTTTAATTCCCTCGATAGATGGTAACCATCGCCTGCGCAGGAAGGATGTTTCAAGCCCCCACCCTGAAGTCCGCCCGAGGGTTTAAACCCCGGGCAACACTCCCGGGTGGGCCCACCTCTGCCACCCCTTATAGGCCCCCTAATCCACCTGCAGGCTCCCTGGGCTTTCCCCCCAAGCCAACGCCAGGCTGGCGGCCGCTGGGGCCCAGCTAGGATGGGGGTAACCCCCCCTCCCCCCCCCATCCCCCTGGTCGCCAACCAGAGGGCCCCCCAGCCCCTGTACTTTTGGGAGGGGGGACTTTAAACCCTTCCCCCAGCATCAAAACTAATCCTGTGCCAGTGGGTTATCTCGGGGGGGCCCCACTGGCAAGGGCCCGCCCCCCCACCCCCCTTTTAACCCCCAAGGGGGGCGCGGGGGACGGATTAGTACAAAGGGGCCAGGGCGTTTTCCACATGCCGGGGGGCCCTAGCTCCTCCCTTTTTAGGGCCTCCTGCAGCTCCAAAGGCCACAGTTCGCCTGGGACTGAAAAGGGTACCTATTTCCCCATGGGTGGCCCTTTTGGAAAGGCACTTTTAGAAGTTGATGATGGAAGGCTTTAAAGTTTTGGCAGGGGATTTCTTAGCTAGGGGGCCTCCCTTTTTCGCAACAGGCTTCCCACCCGGTTGGCATTTGAAAGGGGGAAAGGTTTTTGAAAGGGCCCCTTAACGCTAACTGGGGTACCACCCATTGCTTCACATCATCCCGAGCATGTAGACTACTAATATTTCACAAAACAATACTAAAGTGAACATCACATTTTCCTACACCACTGGCTTACCATTTATAAAAGTTCTACATAATATTTAAACTAAAATTTTTCCCTTAAACATTTTTTTTTTTTTTATGACTTTTGGTGCGGGTTTTGGGGCCGGGGAAAAAAAGTTTTTTTTTTTGTATTTAATCTTCCACTCAATGATTTCTTGACATCTTTTGCAAACCTAGAAATAAATAAAAAATCTTAAGTTATAATATTAAACAAAAATGGTAAAAAAAAATAATTTCTTTTTAATAATTTTTGGAAAACATAAACCCATCTTTCTCTTTCTTTTACTCCACTTTTTACATAATTATCTCGCTTCTTCAATCTCCACCTCCCCCCATCTTTAACAACACATCCCTCCAAAACTGAGAAAAAGTGGTTTTCTGGATGTCACAAAGACAACTCCATAAAACTAGAAATTTATTATTTCCATGGGCTCACTTCATACAGTGAAGTACTAAACATACTCAGAGAGTTTATACAGTGAGGTTTATATTAATTTTCTATAAGGTATCTTTCTTTCTGTAAGGTGTTATATTTCTTTTTTGGGAAAATATTTTCCCTTTTTCCATATTTTAAATAACCCTTTTAAAGGGAGATTTGGGCATTGATAGAGGCCCATTATTTTAACTATAGGTGAATTAAAAAATAATAAATAAAAAATACAAACAACAAACAGTCATGCTCTTCCATCCAAATATATCTACCCTTTCCTCACCTCCCAAATGCCAAGAATAGATTACATATTTCTATACATATATCTACATATTAAACACATACACACACACATATATGTGTGTGTGTGTGCATGAATATATGTAAAAACATACACATTTTTCATATACATATATATATATATATATATTTTTATATATGCCAAACCCCCCACAAACGCACACACCCCACACACGTATCTGTGTGTGTGTGTGATGTTTTGTTTTTTTGTGTTTCTTTTTTTTTGCGTGTGTGGTGTTCTGTGTGTTTGGTGCGTGTTTTTTTGTGCGTGTGTGTGCGGGGTGTGTGTGTGTGGGGTGTTTCGAGTGGGGCGAAGTGGGTGTGCGTTTCCGGGGCGTGCGTGCGTGCGTCGTGGGGGTGCGGGGTGCGTTTTTTGCGTGCGGTTTCGTGCGTGCGGGGGCGTGCGTGCGTGCGTGCGTGCTGTGGGTGGTGGGTATGTGTATGTGTATATGAGAAGAAAAGGAGCGAGAAGGGGAGAGCCCGGAAGGGGGGAGAGAGAGAAGGGGAAAGGGAAAAAAGAATGAGAGAAAAGAATTTTTTGGAATTGGGGAGAGAGGGGAGAGAGAGAAGAAGGGGAATTTAGAGGGGAGAAAAGAGAATTTTGAAAGAGAAGGAGGGAAGGGGGGAAGGGGAGAGAGAGAAAAGATAGAATAAAAAGAGAGAAAAGAGGGAGAGAGAATAGAAAGAGAGAGAGAGAGAGGAGAAGAAATAGAAAAAAGAGGAGAGGAACAAAAGAGAGAGGGGAGGGAAATGGGGAATAGAAAGAGAGGAGAGAGAAGAAGAGGAGAAGGAGAGAAAAATAGGAAAGAGAGGAGAGAGAGAGAGAAAGGAGGGGAAAGAGAGAAGAAAAGGGGAAGGGAATAGAATGAGAGAGGGGGGAGGGGGGGAAAATCAAAAGGGGAGAGAGAGAGAGAGAGAGAGAATAGGGGAAAGGGGAGAGAGAGGGGGGAAACAAAAGAGAGAGGAGAGAGAGGGGAATTAGAAAGAGAAGAAGAGAAGAGAATAGAAAGAAGGGGGGGAGAAGAGAGAAATGAGAATGGAGAGAGAGAAAATAGAATTTAGAGAGAGAAAAAAGAGAAGAGGGGAGAGAGAAGGAAGAGAAGGGGGGAGAGAGAGAGAGAGAATGAGGGAAAGAGAGAGAGAGAGAAGGGGGAAAGAGTGAGAGAGAAGAGAATGAGAATGAAGGAGAGAGAAATGAGAAAAGGGGAAGAGAGAGAAGGGGAATAAAAATGGGGGGAGAGAATGGAAAGAGAAGGGGAGAGAGAGAGGGGGAGAGGATTGGGGGAAATGAGAGAAGAGGAATAGAGAGAGAGAGAGGGGAAAAAATGAGGGGGAAGAAGAAGAGAGAAGTGAGAGAGAAAGAGAGAGAAGAGAATAGGAAAAGAGAGAAAGGGAAGAGAGGAGAGAAAATGAGAATGAGAGAGAGAGAATGAGAGATAGAGAGAGAATGAGAGATAGAGAGAGAGAATGAGAGAGAGAATGAGAGAGAGAGAATGAAATGAGAGAGAGAGAGAATGAGAATGAGAGAGAGAATGAGAATGAGAGAGAGAGAGAGAATGAGAGATAGAGAGAGAGAATGAAATGAGAGAGAGAGAGAGAAGAGAATGAGAGAGAGAATGAGAATGAGAATGAGAGAGAGAATGAGAATGAGAGAGAGAGAATGAAATGAGAGAGAGAGAATGAGAGAGAGAGGAGAATGAGAATGAGAGAGAGAATGAGAATGAGAGAGAGAGAGAATGAGAGATAGAGAGAGAATGAGAATGAGAGAGAGAGGAGAATGAGAATGAGAGAGAGAGAATGAAATGAGAGAGAGAGAGAAGAGAATGAGAGAGAGAGAATGAGAATGAGAATGAGAATGAGAGAGAGAGAATGAAATGAGAGAGAGAGAATGAAGAGAGAGAGAGAGAATGAGAATGAGAGAGAGAATGAGAATGAGAATGAGAGAGAGAATGAGAATGAGAGAGAGAGGAGAATGAGAATGAGAGAGAGAATGAGAATGAGAGAGAGAATGAGAGATAGAGAGAGAGAGAGAAGAGAATGAGAGAGAGAGAGAATGAGAATGAGAGAGAGAGAATGAAATGAGAGAGAGAGAATGAGAGAGAGAATGAGAGATAGAGAGAGAATGAGAGATAGAGAGAGAGAGAGAGGAGAATGAGAGAGAGAATGAGAATGAGAGAGAGAATGAGAGAGAGAATGAGAATGAGAGAGAGAATGAGAATGAGAGAGAGAATGAGAATGAGAGAGAGAATGAGAGATAGAGAGAGAATGAGAGAGAGAGAATGAAATGAGAGAGAGAGAATGAAATGAGAGAGAGAGAGAATGAGAGAGAGAGAGAGAATGAGAATGAGAGAGAGAGAATGAGAGATAGAGAGAGAGAATGAAATGAGAGAGAGAGAGAGAGATAGAGAGAGAGAGAGAATGAGAATGAGAGAGAGAGAATGAAATGAGAGAGAGAGAGAGAATGAGAATGAGAGAGAGAGAGAATGAGAATGAGAGAGAGAGAGAATGAGAGAGAGAGAATGAAGAGAGAGAGAGAGAAGAGAATGAGAGAGAGAATGAGAATGAGAGAGAGAGGAGAATGAGAGAGAGACAGAAAATGAGAGAGACAATGAGAGAGAGTTTCAGTAAAGATACCTCTGCAGTATGGTATTTCATACCTACCTAGAGCTGAACAATATTGTCAAAACAAAAACTATAATGTATACACTGATAAACTCATTCCCTAGAATCTTAAAAAAATTATTTAAACAATCTTACTATTAAAAACAAAGATATATTGCATCGAACAATGTCATCTCATCAAATGTTTATAGATATTTCAGATAAACGTTCATTTGCCTAACCAACATAAACATCACCCACTTTGACATTATCATTATCATCTTAATTATTATTGTTATTATAATGTGCGTGTCTGTATATATACATATATATATATATACGTATATATACATTTATATATATATATATATATTACATATATACATGTACTTATATATATAATATACATATATACATATATGGATGTGGGTAAATATATTATATATACATATATATACACACATATGTGCGAGTGTATACGTAATATAAAAAATAAAATATATAATATATTTAAATTATAGATATATACTATATATATCTCCTATATATATCATATATATAACTATATATCTATATACCTATACATAGAATATATCTATATATATACTACATCTATGTATATACTATATCTATATATATATACTATTTCTATATATATAAATATACAATATATATATGCTATATCTATATATATATATAATATAAATATGCTATATCTATTTATCTCTCTCTCTATATATACATACAAAATATATATGTATTTATATTATAAATGTAAATATAAATACTAGATATATATACTTTATATGTATATACTCTATCTATGTTTATATATACTATATTAATGTATATAATATATATACTATATCTATATATATAATGAATATATTTATTACATCTTTATATACAAACTATATATATACATATATAGATATATATTATATCTATATATAACTATATATATACTATGTCTACATATAAACTATATCTATATAAAACCTTTATATCTTTATCTCTGTCTATATATATATAAAGTATGTACAATATATATATATATATATATATATATACTTTATATGTATATATATACTTTATATGTATACAATATATACATTTATATATATACTATATATATATGCAATATCTATTTATATACTATATCTACATATATACTATATCAATATTACATATATACTATATGTATACTATATATACTATATATATAAAATATATATCTACAATATATATATACAATGTATATATATATTATATATATACTATATATATATACTTTATATATACTTTATATAAAAATATATATATACTATATATATACTATATATATTTACTATATATATACTATATATATACTATATATACTATATCTATATACTAGGGATACTATATATATTATATGCATACTAAATAAATAAAACATATATACTATATATATTATATATATATATTATATATAATATATATATAAACTATATATACTATATATACTATATATATACTATATATACTATATATATACTATACATAAATACTATACATACTATAAATACTATACATAATATATATACTATATATACACTATATATATATATAAACTGTATATATATATACTACATATATAGTATATATAATATATATACTATATATATATTATATATATACTATATGGACTACATATACTATATATATATAATATAAATATACAATAGTATATATATATTATAATATATATATTATATATATATATAATATATATATATATATATATATATAATATATATATATTTTATTAATTATAATATATATAATATATATTATATAATATATTTATATTATATATATACTATATTTTTATACTATATATATACTATATATATACTATATTTTTATACTATATATATACTATATTTATATACTATATAAATACATATACTACATATATATACTATATATACTATATATATATATACTATATATATATGCTATATATATATATATTTTATATATATAATAATATATATAATATATATAATATATATATAATATATATTTATATAATATATGTAATATATATATACTATATATACTATATGTACTATATATATATACTATATATACTATATATACACTATATATTACTATATATACACTATATATACTATATTTATATACCATATATACTATATTTATATAGTATATAAATACATATACTACATATATATACTATATATACTATATATACTATATATATATATGCTATATATATAATATATATATATATATATTATATATATAATATATATAATATATATAATATATATAATATATAATATATATAATATATATATAATATATAATATATATATAATATATAATATTTATATATGTAATGTATTTATGCTATATATATACTATATATACTATATATACTATATATACTATATATATACTATATATACTATTAATACTATATCTACACTATATATACTATATATACTATTAATACTATATATACACTATATATACTATATATACTATATATATATATTATATATATACTATATATATACTATATATATATAGTATATATATATACTATATATATACTATATATATATATACTATATATATATAGTATATATATATACTATATATATAGTATATATATACTATATATATACTATATATATACTATATTTATATACTATATATACTATATATATTATATATATGCTATATATATATACTATATATATTATATATATACTATATATATAGTATATATACTATATATACTATATATATTATATATATTATATATATAGTATATATATAGTATATATATAGTATGTATATAGTATATTTATAGTATATATATAGTATATATAGCATATATATAGTATATATATAGCATATATATATAGTATATATATATATAGTATATATATAGTATATATATAGTATATATATAGTATATATATAGTATATAGTATATATATATAGTATATATATATATATATATAGTATATATATATATGGTATATATATATTATATATATATAGTATATATATACAGTATATATATAGTATATATATAGTATATATATAGTATATATATATATATTATATATATAGTATATATATAGTATATATATAGTATATATATAGTATATATACAGTATATATACAGTATATATAGTATATACATAGTATATACATATAGTATATACATAGAGTATATACATATAGTTATATACATATAGTATATACATATAGTATATACATATAGTATATAATATAGTATATAAGTATATACTATATATAGTATATATATAGTATATATATAGTATATATAGTATATATATAGTATACATATATAGTATATATATAGTATATATATAGTATATATATACTATATATATATATGATATATATATAATATATATTTACTATATATATAGTATATATACTATATATATACTATATATATATAGTATATATATATTATAAATATACTATATATATACTATATATATACTATATATATACTATATATATACTATATATACACTATATATATACTATATATACACTATATATATATACTATATATATACTATATATATACTATATATATACTATATATATAGTATATATATAGTATATATATATATACTATATATATACTATATATATATACTATATATATAGTATATATATATAGTATATATATATACTATATATATACTATATATATATATATACTATATATATATATACTATATATATACTATATATATATACTATATATATATACTATATATATATACTATATATACTATATATATATACTATATATATATACTATATATACTATATATATACTATATATATACTATATATATATAATATATATATAATATATATATACTATATATATAATATATATATACTATATATACTATATATATATATTTTATATGTATATACTATATATATATATATACTATATATATACTGTATATATATACTATATATATACTGTATATATATACTATATATATACTGTATATATATACTATATATATACTGTGTGTATATATACTATATATATACTGTATATATATACTATACAGTATATATAGTATATATATATATACTGTATATATAACCAAAGGCCGGAGCAATCTGGATTCACTCCTGGTAAGTCCACAATAGACCGCATCCTGGCACTTCGAATCATTATAGAGCGCCATTGTGAGTTCGGACGTGGGCAGCCTACATCGATCTCAAGAAGGCGTTTGACACGGTGCATCGCGAATCTCTCTAGGAGATCCTGAGACCAAGAGGAATTCCAATAAGGATTATTGGACTAATAGCAAACCTGTATACAGGCACTGAAAGTGCTGTAAAGTGTGGTGGGGGCCTGTCGAGCTTCTTCCCTGTTAGTTCAGGTGTGAGGCAAGGCTGTGTTCTTGCACCAACACTTTTCAACACTTGCATGGATTGGTTACTATGTAGAGCTTCTGTCCAAAGTCACTGTGGAGCAACTCTTGGCAATATCAAGGTTACAGACCTTGACTTTGTTGATGATGCTGCCATTCTACCTGAATCTCTGGAAACCCTAGTGGCAGCTCTTGATGTATTTAGCAATGAAGTGAAGCCCCTGGGGCTAGACGTCTCCTGGACCAAGACCAAGATCCAGGATTTTGGGGGCCTACTAGGAGACCATATGCAGTCGGTACGTGCTTGCGGTGAAAACATTGAAGTCACAGAGAGTTTTATATACCTCGGTAGTGCAGTTCACGACTATGGGCTGTCAGACCAGGAAGTCAGTAGCCGGATTGGCCTGGCAGCAGGGGTCATGAAATCTCTTGACAAGAGTATTTGGAGATGCCAGTACCTGTGTAGAAGGCCCTGATCCTGCCATAATATATGGTACTGAAACCTGGACGCTATCTTGTGCTTTGGAATCTCGTCTTGATGCCTTTTGTAACAGATCCTCGTGCCGGAAGATGGGGTACAGTTGACTGGACCATGTGTCCAACCAACACTTGCACTGTGAGACCGGTACAGGACCTGTTACCTGCACAATCCGTGATCGCCAACTCACGCTATATGGCCACTTGGCTCGATTCCTACGGAATGACCCTGCCCACCAGGTTGTCTCTGTCAGAGACAACCCTGGGTGGAGGAAGATCTATCAAACCTGTCGTGAGGAGCTAGAGATGGGCCAGGCCCCTGCCTGGTGGCTCGCCATGAGGGACCCTCGGTGGCGGAAGCGAAGGGTGGATGCGGCTATATGCCCCTGCCGGCGTTAGCTCCAAAATGATGATGATATATGTATAAATTTATATCTGTATATATATTTGTATAATAGTGTATATATATAAGTATATATATATACTTATATCCAAAAATATATTCACAGATATAAAACATTTTCATGTATATATATGTATATATATGTATATGCCTATACATATGATATGTGTATATATATGCATATAAATATGTATATATGTATACATATAATTAATATATATACCTATATATATCTATAAATACATATGTATATATTTTTTTCTCTCTCTATATATATCTGTATAAAATATATATATATAATTTTTTTTTGTTATACAGCCATTCATTCCACTGCAGGACATAGGCCTCTCTCAATTCACTATTGAGAGGTTATATGGCAGTGTCACCCTTGCCTGATTAGATGCCCTTCCTAATCAGCTGCAGTTCAGTGTGCTAACATTTGTGCCACGGCAGTGACTTTCCTCTACGACACCTATATTTGACTTCTCAAGGCGATATGTCGTTTCTCGCCGTGAGATCGGGCTCACGCCAACAGTAAGAGTGCAGGCATTTTTTACGATCGCCACGACAGGGAATTGAACTTGGGAGTCCAGTGCGCTAACCACTGGACTGTCGCGACAGTATGTATATATACATGTGTATATATACTTATATGTATATATATAATTATATATACATATAAGTCCAGTGAAGAACCATTGCCCCAGCGAGGAGTAAATGATGAGTTAGCTGACTTTGCTTAGCCTCACCAGACGTGCCCTAACACACACACACACACACACACACACACACACACACACACACACACACACACACACACACACACACACACACATGCATATTTGAAAATTGAAAATTATAGTACTAATTTTTCCCTAAAAAATCTGCCTTTTAACCCAATGCCGCCGGGGAAAATGAATAAAAAATGGGGAAAATGCTGTGCTGTTTCTCTATATTTTTTGCGAAATGTGTCTGCACATAGATGGCTCTGCTAATGCTTAGCCACAAAGGAGTCAATTAGTACACCTTGTGACCTTACCTGATTTGAATTGGTGGGAAAAACATATTTATTACTAGTACTATGAATATCAATGGTGTTATTTTTATTATAACATTATAATTATTATGTTTTAAACATAAGTAACAGCAAAATTAGATAACGTAAAATATTTTCGTAAATCAAAGTAAAGGGTAAACGGGCGAGACAGGCAGTACTTATAACTGGCTCATTGGTGGCTTAGTACAAGTGTAGCCACCTATGTATAAAAACAATCAAACAAGTAACTCACAGTGGCATAGCATGTACATAAACGTCATGCCCGTCGGCATTGGGTTAAGGAACTAAATTGGAAATATTCTTAAAATTACAGGTTCCTAAAGTATCTGCTGGAAAAACACTTTCGTGTTCCTGTGAATTGGTTGGTCAATATGGTCAATTAGAATTGTGGGTCAGTACCATCTCTTTTATCACCCTCAATAGATGATTGTTTGTCAATTCCTGATTTGGGACAATAGCACCCCCTAAAGCTATGACAACAGAAATGGTAAAATGTTTTGTGAATATCATACCAGAACATACCAGGAGGGAGGAGGCAAAAGGGGTAGTGGCCCCAGGCATCCAAATTGGGGGGTGGGGGGAGGACCCAATCAGAGAGAGAAGTAAGGTATAAATTCTGAAATTTATTTGAAAATCAAATGGTGTTTATTTCATGTTTTATCTATTTACATTTTCAAAATATCTCCCTTTTTCATATTTCTCAGTATTATACTGGAGTCTTCAGGGCAATCAATCAAGGAGTTGGCCTCTGGCATCACCACACCTCTGTATGCCACTGGTGCTTCCCTGTCTGATCATATCAACCTCCCCCTGCCAATGTCAGAACTGTTGGTGTCTAGGTCACTATGCCAAACACTGCTATTCCACAGCCTTTTATAATCAATAATCAATCAAACTGCTCTGCAGTCAAGCACATGGGCCAATTGTGGTGACCCATGTATTTTATAGATCTACAAGTTTAAGTCTGAAGTGGCAATTCTCAGATTCTTAGTCTAGCCTCACTTTACATGAGGCCCCTTCCTTCCCCATTATCCCTTCTGCTTCCCCCTAGATACACAACTGAATGTCACAATCCCCTGCACTGGATTCTCTACCTACTGACATTTCTCCTGAAACTATGTTCTAATCACCCTTAAACCCCTTTCTCCTTTTGCTAATCCCTACCTAAACCTATGGACATCCTTGGAGGATCCCACACTTCTCCCTTTGACAACTTTGATCTAATCACCCTTGTTTGTCCCTACCTTAACCCATTTACTCACACTCTCTACCCTCACCTCTCTCTGCACCTTTCAATGTTATAGTATCCTGAACTGCTATACAAATTTTGAAGTGTAGCACATTTAATCATCAACTAACCACCTCTTTACCTTTTTCACTACTACACCTTTCTATAGTGCTATATGACCTTTGATGTCTGGCACATTTATTTTGCTTTGTAACCGTTAACCAAAAGGTTGCAGTCATCAATAGAAGTAATCTGCAGACACTAATGATATTATTTATTATTCATTAAAAAATTTCTGTCGTCTCAACTCCACAGTGACTAGCAGTGTATACAAAACATAGCGATAGCCCCAAAGTAAAGTTTTTTGGCTCAGTAAGACAATGTTTGTGGATTTCCAGAATGGTCAAAGGTTTAAACAAACAAATGTACCAAGCATAAAAGGTCACACAGCATTATGGTAAAGTATTGTGGTGAAAAGGGTAAATATGAGTTAACAATTTGGATAAGTGGCCAGAAGGGGATGGAGAAGGAAGAGGAAAGATGGAGAAGAAATGACCCTGCAAAATTAGGTGAGGCGAGGGTTGAGGACCAAGGCAGGGGTAATCCCTACAATGGGCCTCAGTCTCCACCTCCTTAGCCCCCCCCACGGCAACAATGAGCAAGGGATTGGGGGGGGACACTATGATGATGCCACATATAATGGAAAAAGACTGTAAAAAGTGTCAATCACAGCTTAAGGTCACCGTCCCTCAAATTTGTGGTGGCAGGGTAAAAAGGGGGGGTGAAGGAGGATAATTTTTTTATATTAATAAAATCAAAACGGTCTTACCAATTTTCTTCAAAATTGGGTATTTTGTTCATTTTAGCACTCTACATCTTTGGCACAAAATTTGTGGATATTCCCCAATGCCTGCCTCAAAAAACTTTTTACCACATTCATCTCTTGTGTACTATTGGCCCACACAGTTGCATACTTTGCAATGCAAAAAAAAATCGGCATAAACATCAATAAAATCCAAAGCGATTGATGCGACCTCTTTTTAAATTTCAGTCCCATTTTTGGGGGGTAAATTTTTTATTTTTTATTTTACAGCTTTTTCAGGGGGGGGGGGGGAACTAAGGCAAATTTCTAATAAAGCTCATGTCAATCACTTTGGAGTTTATCAATATTTATGCTGATTTTTTTATTGTAAAGTATGCAACAGTGTGGGCCAATAGCAATACGCAAGAGGCATATGTGGTAAAAAGTTTTTATGAATGGGGCATCGGGGAATTTCCACAAATTTTGTACCAAAGATGTAGAATGTTAAAATGAACAAAATATCCAATTTGGAAGAAAATCGGTTAGACCATTTTGATTTTATTAATATGTAAAAAAATTTACCCTCCTTCACCCCCATTTTTATCCTGCCACCACAACTTTAAGGGAAGGTCCCCTTAAGTCCACTTGATGTTCCAGAGTTTAAGCTCGATCTTGTTAAGCATAAGAAGTGAAGATAATGTTTGCTGTCGGATTTTAGGGTAGACCCCTTGGATTGTTGAATAAATTTTGTGACATGAAGTTGAGGACTTTCTCTCTTGTGAGTGCATTAGTACTGTAAAGAATTACCTGGTCATTATCCTTCATTTATTTTTGATTGGTATTGATTAGTGCACATATGTGATGTGTCTGACTTGAATCTGTAATTTTATTTGTCTTCTACAATGCCAAAGGATGAAAATAAGACAAAAAGATTGCATATAGGAATTCCTGTTAAAATAAGTAAAGAGTGAGAAGGTGGAGGATGAGGTGGTCAGTAGATCTAGGTTCATATACCACTATCTCCTCATCCCAGTTTCAAGCATTTATGTATATTTAATTATTACATTTATTGGAGAAATACTGATTAACTGATTATTGTAAATATAATTTTCCACAGTGAAAGTACGATATCTATGCAATTATCCTTTCATACAATGAAGAAGATTTACTAGAAAATATTGGTATATCCTAGTTTGTGTACTCCCTATCACAAGTTTTCAATAAAAAAAAATCTATGATAATATACTGCAGACTGAAAGACAAATCTAAAACACATTTGGGATTCAAATGTAACTGTGACAAAATGGGAATGATCAGGGTGGCTACAGAAGGAAATTTTGCCTACTTGCTTTTGGAGGTATTGGTGGAAGAGAAGAGGGTTATCAGAGTAAGGGGCTATAGAGGGGATCACAAAAAATTATCCCATTTGCTGGGCTAAATAGAGTACTCAAAAGATTTGTAGAGGTGGGGGTAGTCGTAGGATGGGGCCTTGTGGAAGAGGGCGTGGTATTGAGTGTAGTAGTAGTGTTGAGATATGGATAGTAAGGCTATAGAATAGTAATAAGGCAGGATGAAGAAAGCTATGGAGGTGGAGATGATGAAGTAGTGGATGTTGCTGGAGGTTGAGTAATGACCTGGGTGGATGATTTAGACTGGACTGAAGTGATAGCAGGCATTGGGGAAGGGGTAGTAGTGTTCAGAATCATGGTCAAGGGAGAGCCTAGGGTCAGGGAACTGGGGGAATTAAAATCAGTGGGGATAGCTGATAAAGGGGAAAGCCTCATTACCCCTAATGGGAGTACAAAATCTTCATTAATGGACATGGTAAGCCTGGCATATGTTGGAGAGAGAAAATGTCCACCCCTCACAGTCCCCTTGAGGGATAAGGGCTAGACAACTTAAAAGGGGAATACCATGCCCATGGCCCCCCTATGCAGTTCATGACCGGCACAAAGCTAGCCTTTCATTCACTGGATAGTAGAAGGGGTAGGAGAAGAGAAGTAAAATTAGTTCGACGATGGGGGTGATCCCTGGAATTTGTCCTCCGTCTCCATCTCCTAAGCCCCTTCACGGCAACAACTGGTATGGAATTTAAGAGAGAAAACCTCTCCAAGAATATCTTCCTCAATTTGCTTTAGCTTTGTGCATCCATACTGTAAAGATTAATCATAGACCATAATGATTATTGCCATATACCCTACTAATGACTCACTTGATGCTCAAATACAAAAATAAGGCAGAGAAGATACAAATGCATTATGGGAAATTGACCTGCATGGTGCCCCAAATTTTGGCTGTGTAGGATTATACCCCTTATACTTTTCCCTTAAACCAACCCTGAAAAAAATATTCTTGAAGTTTGAATACTTTACAAAGATGTTAAATACTTCTGTGTACACAATCAAACAGCCACTTTATTTATATCTTATGTACACTTGTTTGGAAATTCAGGAAAAAAGAAATCCTAGTCGTTCATTTCATCTACAAATAATAATCCAGGGGACTTGAAAAGAAAGGTAGTACCACTCTATTTCAAATCCTAAGCTAAGCTCCAACCACTTGTCAACATATGCCATATGAGTATTCAACAATTTTTTGGTCTCATTTCCTTAATATTTTACTGTTATTTATAAACTTTATATATATGAGGCTGAAAAATGTTATAATGATAACTAAAATGTGTCTTTTATGCAGTAGGATGTATAAAGCATGCTGAGGGCCTCCTTGCCTCTCTGGCAAACCTCAAGAGGAACACAGACTGAATACATTTAGAGTTGAACATGAACCTGATGTCAGTGAAAGTTTCATGTCTACATGTTAGAAGATAAAGCAGTGCTGAAAATTGCATGGAACAAATAGCATGGCAAGGTTTTAGTTATTTTAAGTGACAGATTTTTTTTCATGGTTGCATTGAGCTTTTTATCACTGCCATGGCACACCATGTGAACTGAAACAAAACCACACATATAAAGCTGAAATCAACCACATTTTTCATGATGTGTCCCCCTCCACATAAAGTATGGATTTCTCAAAGGCTTCTCAACCCTGTTGGATTGGGAAGGGAGTGTTGCTAAAAAAGATTTGATTTACTGGTATAGTTTCAGGTTCACACAGCCTTATACATATTACATTTACTGGTATAGTTTCAGTTTCACACAGCCATATGGTATAAGGCAAACTTTGAAATTAATGGATAGAATTACAAAATATGAACCATTTATTGAAAATTTTCTGCTATGTAAACATCTAAGGTCATTAAAGCATTTTCAAAATATAGTGACAGCATGAGGCATGAGGATAAAGCCCCCTGGTAAGGAGGTGCTAAATGAAATCAAGTGGTATATGGCGATATGTTAGAGCAGATTGTTAGAAGGGGAAGGAGTTAAGGGAGTAGGGAGAATTATGATAAAGTATTGTGGTGAAAATGGCAAAAATGAGTTTAACAATTGATTCGACAGCTAACCACCATACTGTCAACTACACATATTCTCCCTAATCTTAGTGAAGTGAAAGCTTATGAACTCAACTTTTAAACTAGACCCAGGCGATCTGCCTGGAAATAACAATGGAATGAATTACGATCACCAGAAAAACAGCAGACGAAGAGAAAGTGATAGTGAAGATTACCCATACTCCAAACAAGCTTGTAACAAAGAAACCGGCAGACAAACCACGGAAACCTTACACTACACTTCAGAAATGCAAATTACTCCTCAAAAAAATGTAGTACTTATTAATAAAACAAACCAATCAATCACTTCAAACTATAATAATCCTATAAAACTAACAGATGCCCTTAACAAATAAAAATCTCATAAATACATCATAGAAAACTCAGTGAGAATCCTAGGAGATGGCAAAGCTATTAGATTTGAAGTGATTGACATAAACAAGATAGGACCTTTGAATGAAATAAAACATCTAGGAGACTGGGAAGTCCTATGTAAACAACCAACCCCTAGCAGAAACCTGGGGTGCTCCTATGGCGCTATTTCCCCAGTCGAAACCAAAATTGAAGTCAAAGAAATTCTAGAAAAAATTTGAATAATTTGGGGATCAGACCCCCAAATAACAGAAATCAATAGAATAAACAAGAAAACCAAAACACCAGAAGGGGAACATAAATGGTTACCCACTAAAGCTCTAAAAATAACCTTCAAAGTTCCACTACCCTCCAAAGTAGCCATAGGCCATACTGCTTATCAGGTGTTTATCAGGAGATTTTAATGCGCACCATACGTCATTGAACCCTCATATAAAAATAGAAACTGAAAATAAAACAGGAATAAAATTGTTTAACTTGATTACACAAAACTATCTGATGTTAATAACCCCCATGGGACTAATCACCAGAATAGACCCAAAAACAGGGAAAGGAACTACAATAGATTTAGTGATAGGATCTCCAGAAAAATAGTCACAAATTCAGGCAGTAACCATTTTCCAATAATAATAAAAGACAGCAGCCACATAAATGAAACACATACAAAAGAAAAAAAATGGAGCTTGAGTAAAGAAGGATGGAGGTATTTTCAAGATGAATTAGTCAACAATGACATCAAGGGAATTAATTCAATAAAAGAAATAATGGACCTGGTAAAAAACACTGGTAAAAAATATTTTAAATTTGATAATAAAGTCAATGAAAATAAACCAAGCAAATCTTGGTGGAATCAAAATTGTAAAGAAATCATAAAACAAAGAAACAAAGCCTTCAATAAATGGAGGAAAAATCCAAATGACGCAAACAAAATTGAATTAAAAAACTACAAATTAAAGCAAGAACCATTATAGAAACAGAAAAAAAGAATAGCTGGGAAAAATTCTGCACTTCTCTTGACTTTAACACACCAATCAGAAAGATTTGGAATTTCATTATAAAATTAGCAGGTAAAAACAGAATTAATACTTACCCATTAATTGATAACAATCAGCCTATTCAAGACACAGAGCAAAAACTCAATTTGCTAAAAGAAGAATTTCAAGAAACAATAAACAAAAAAGCAAAAAAGGATTGTTAACTAATTCAGAAATAAAGAATTTGACAGAAAAAACAAACACAGAAGGAATAAGTAAAAATCACACTTTAAAGGAATTAATTTCAGTTATAAAAAAATCAAATAACGGAAAGGCCTACGGACCTGATGAAATTTCATACAAATTTTTCAAAAAATGTCCCCAAAATGTATTAGAATTTAATTTATCATTGCTTAAGATTTACTGGCAAAAAGGAGAATATCCAAAGGAACTAAAGAAATCATTAGTAAACCCAATAATAAAACCAGGCAAAGACCCATCAGATAAAAAACCTTACAGATACATTAGTAGAATATTGTGTATTGGGAAAATATTTGAAAGTATTAAAACTAATAGACTAAACTGGTGGTTAGAAATTAACTAAAAAATAAACAAAGACCTAATAGGATTCAGACCAAACAGCTCAACCATAGATGCTCTACAAATAATAGAATACCATATTAACAAAGCTTTTGCAGAAAAAAAATATGCTCTAATAGCATGCCTAGATCTGGAAAAAGCTTTCGACTCAATAAATCATGAAGCAATAATAATAAAAGCAGCAAAACTTGGAATTACAGGAGCCCCACTCAAGTGGATCATGAATTTCCTAAGAAATAGAACCTACCAAATAGTCATAGGTAATAAAAAATCAACAGAAGAAAACATAGCAAGAGGCCTCCCTTAGTCCATTTTTGTTCAACATAATGACAACAGATTTAACTCTAACGGATGAATAAAAAAAAGTAACATACACAGATAACATTACAATTATAGCAATTAATAATAACCTAGCAGAGGCTAAAAATAAACTAGAATTAGGGTTAAAACAAATAATAGAATTGGCATACAAATGGGAATTAACAATAAATCAAACAAAAAGCAAACTCATGTGTTTTACAAAAAACAGAATAAGAGAAATACCAATGATACAAACAGATAACAAAGTACTTAAATTCACAACTAACCACAAAATTCCTGGTCTAGAATTTGATGCTCCAAAATTAACTTGAAAAAAACACATTAATAATCTAAAGATAAATTGCTCAAATAGAGTAAACTTAATATATAAAATATCTTCAACAACATGGGGAGCTAATAGATAAAACATAATAAAATTCTATGATATTTATACAAAACCCAAAATAAAATATGGTATCTCAATCTTCGGAACAGCCAATAACACAGAAATGAAAAAAATAGAAATTTTACAAAATAATGCCCTAAGAATAGCTAGAGGATGCTTAAAAACCACCCAATATTAGCATTATACACTCTCACAAATAAAACGCCCATCAAATACAAACAAAAGAATTGGGAGTGTATGCAGACGATAAAAATATTGGAAAAACAAGAGAATAACCAAATGAAAAGAAATGTAACAGCAAATATAGAAAAATATTACCCCGAAAAAGACAAGAGAGGCCTAGTACACAGAGTAATAGAAACTTGCAAAGAGTTACAAATAACAATAAAAACAAAAACAATACCAAACATAACTCCTATTCCACCATGGTTTGATATTACAAAAAACATAGAAACTAACTTCTTAGATGATCTTGCAAAAAATGTCCCTCAACAAATAGAGTCAATTTTTAAAGTTGGAAACACAAGATATTTAAATTATAAAAAAAAATATTCACAGATGGTTCAAAATCAAGCACAAACTCAACCTCAGCGACCATATATATCCAAGACAAAAATATAACAACAATATGGAAATTACCTGATGAAACAGAAATAATAGAGGCAGAACTTTTTGCAATAAAAAAAGGAATTTCCTATATACAGAACAATAGATTAGTAACATCGGTAATATTTTCAGATTCAAAATCAGCCTTACAACCAATATCAAACTTAAAACCTATAAACTATAAACACATCATATTTGAAATACAGGCAATGATATATACACTTACAAATCAAAAACAGATAATAACAATACAGTGGATACCATCACACAAAAACATAAGAGGTAATGAAATAGCTGATCAAGCGGCAAAAAAAGAGCATAACATAACAAATCCCATTACCATACATGAGGACAAAAGAAAAAAGATAAAACAAATAAGAATAAAATATTTTAAAAAATGGAAAACACAATTACACACAATCCTAAACACAAAAAAAATTACCTTCTAAAAAACACAGAACCCCAACCATGGACAAGATCAAAAAACAGAAAACTTGATGTTTGCATAACCAGACTCAAAACAACATACACAAGATTGAACCAACATCTACATAAAGTAAGAATAGTAAATGACCCAACATGTATATGGTGTCATCATCAAGAAGAAAATATAGAACATATCATGCTACAATGTCCAAGATTTCACTCTTACAGAACAGAGCTGATGGAAGCTCTAAAAAGAATCAAAATAAACAATCCTAATATAGATTCATTACTCACAGGTGCTGATCTCTCACCAATAAAGAAGTACTACATTTTAAGACACACCAAAATATTCTTGAAGAAAACAAGACTAATAGAAATAATATAAGGAAAAAGAAAGAAGATAGAATATAGATCCAGGGGATATAGACTATTCAATAGTGTAAAACTCTATAAAAGAGGAAAGAAAGAAGAAGAGGTTAAACATTAGGATAAGTGGATGGAAAAAGAAAGAAAAGGAAAGGAGGAGATGAAAAGACCATGCAAAAGCAGTTGAGGCAAGGGCTGAGGTCCAAGGCAGGGGTGATCCCCTACATTTTGGCCTCAGTCCCCTTCTTCTAAGCCCCCATGACAACAACTAGCAAGGGACTGAGGCAGGGGGACATGTAATACTTTGGTATATATTTACTGGAAAACAAATGTCATTACCTTAAACAAAGGAAAAACTACACTTACTCTTGTACAAAATAATCTGTATAGGCAAAAAGTAAATTCTGAAGTGAAGAAAAATATGTTGCAACTTACACCACACTAATAGTAAGCCTACAAAAATTAGGTGGGGTCTGGAGGCAGAGCCCCTAATGTGCAGTGTGTATAATTAAATCCACAAATAATAATTGCAAGGTTAGATGGCTGAGCAAAACAAGAAAGTCCAGTTTCCGCCAACCGCCACTTACAGTGGTTTGCACGGTAAGCAAACAAAACGGTAATTATTCAGAATACTTTCTCAATACCGATCACGAGATTTTGGTATCGATGGATTCCTTTCTCTCTATTCTACAAACATAACGATTTAATGTCTCGGAAATCCCCATATTAGCGACAATCATGGCCCCGATTGCAGGGTAGGGCATGAAAGTCATCTGAGAAATTGCGGGATAAAATATGAATAACACAGAATCAATCACTGTATAGTCTAGTTGTCTAAGTTTTTAGAAACATAGGAGAGAGGATAACTAGATATACATGAAATATGTGAAAATATGCCATAAACGATAAAATTACCAGTTTTACACCGAGATCTTAGCTTTCCTTCACGCCTTCCCACGCGTGCTGCACATGAACTATGAATATAAACTCGGGTCGCTAGCACTGGAGCCATGAATCCTGTTGCCTCGACCTACAAAAGCCTGTCCAATCGAGACAATATTTGTTTTAAGGTTACACAGAGTATCAAAAGAGGTAGGCTTCATAATTTTCGGTGGATGAATCTTTACCTTTATGTACTACTTTGCGTCTCAGGGAAGTGACCACAATCCAGAGGCAGTCTAAGTCACATGGCCAACATACTATTATTATGGTAATTGGCAACTTAACTTTCCGATGATTGTAGTCACAATTAAAATAAGAATGATGACCTTAACACTATAAAAAAATAACGGTAATAATAAAATCTATAAAACAGACAACAAAGCCAATTAATTCCCTTAATTATTACAGTAAGGATAACTGTTATAATAATAATGAAATATGATGATAGCCATAAAAACAACTGGTCATTCTCTCTCTTCTCTTTTCTTCCCCCTCTCTCTCTCTTTACACACAACTTATATATATATATATATATATATATATATATATATATATGTGTGTGTATATATATATGCATATATATATGTATATATATATATATATATCATATTCATCTATATATACATATAAGAATATAATGTATAAATATATAGATACCCCTCCTGATACAACACCACCTCCCAAACCTCATTCCTTATCCCACCCTCTAGCACCTTCCCCTTCAAATTCTCCAACACGTACTACAATCGTTATCGCTAAATCAAAGAAAGTATAACTATACTTCATTGGAACATTCGCGGTTTCCGCTCTCACAGACCTGACCTCCGACATATCCTCTCCTCTTATAACCCATCCATTATATGCCTTCAAGAAACTTTTCTTACACATTCTCCAATACCAATCCCCAATTACCATTTTGTTTCTTCCCCACACTCCCTCTATGTCTCGTCCATACTTATTAACCAGAAAAACACCTTATGTCATACCTCCCTTTCAAACCATTGTCCCTTGTACAGTTATTCGTATCTTTCTTCGCCGCTGGATCACAGTGATTTCAATCTACTTCTCCCCTTCCCACCCCATTAACTTAGTCGCTTTTGAAAACCTAATTTCCCAACTTCAATCACCTTTCCTCATAGTAGGTGATTTTAACTATTTTTGATTGTGAGACTTCAGATCAGTATGGCATCATTCTGCCCCAGTTTTCATTACTAATCCTGTAAAACCTTACGATGAATTAAATGTATTCTTATATATATATATATATATATATATATATATATATATATGCCATCATTATTGATGTATTCATTCATATATATATATATACATATATATTTATTTATTTATTGTCCAAGAGACTAATAGGTTCTTCTTTAAATAGTTATTTCCTTTCTCGTGTCAATGTGCTTCGAGTGATTTCACTGGTGTAAGTGTAGTTTCTTTTTGTTTCGTCTACCACTGTGTTTCTCCCACCCTGTATCTTTGTGGTGTGGCTCCCTTCTCGTTCAGTGTCCTATAATGTAGGAATGAGAAAATGGGATTATATGAAACACTATGTGCAAAAAGAACTTACAAATTTATTTTATAAAAATAATTGCAAATGGACTCTAGTTCCATAGCCCGCCGCCCACTAACTTGGGGGGGGGGGGAGGGGTAATCTTAAATCTCTTTTTATAGTTCTTGCGTTTAATTACGCAGTTTTCCTCTAATGAGTTCCTGGAGTCAACACTGATTCACCTTCACTCAATGATGCCCCAAGTTGAACTGCATCTGTAGTAGAGCGTGTTTTGGCATCTGCCACTTAGACTGGTTTATATTTCTTTTGGAAGTGATTGTTGTGGGTGTGAGTGCCCACAGTTGAAATGGAGATCAAAGGGGAACCTGGGAAGGCTCCCCAGCCGGCTAAGGATTATGTAGTCCTGTGTTTGCCGCTGCTGGTAGTCCTTTTCGTCTGGAGGGTCGGGGAATGCTTATCTCGGTTCAATCAGTCACTTGAGATTTGCGAAGATCTAGCTTCGCCCGGGCCTTCCATATATGGCACGGCCTGTGTCAGCTTTTTATGGCTGTCTCGTTTTGTTCTTTGACACTCGGTGCTTACCGTGGTGACGGGACTGCCAGCAGGCGCTCCTGCCGCCATGGTGTAAGCATACCGCATAATCTCTTTACCAGCACGGCAGCTGTTGTAGACGGCCCCTGTCTCAGGAATTGTGTACTCACAATTCTGTAAGTAGTGTACCAAGCTGAGTGAGACAGCCAGGAGGTGTTTGCAAAGAGCCCGTGGTCTTGTTCTAGGCGTCTGAGTATTTTTGTCTTAGGCTTGTGTCCCTGGGAGCCTGGATGACCTTTGAAAGGAATTTTGCTGCCATTAGGTCAATTCGTGAGTCCAAGGGGAGAGGGTTTGCTTCCATGAAGAGGTTGAGGACCTTCGTCCACCTTGGGGCACCCAGAATGATCCTGGCAACTTCAATTTGTCTTTAAATTTTTACTTTGTGGCAATCAGAGCGACAGAGGCAAAGTCCACAATGGGCCGGACGGCATACACATAGAATGCTTTAAGTACTTTGTGTCTGGCTCTTATGTGTCTCCTAGTCATTGCTCTCATAACAGACAGTTTTGCTTTGGTTTGGTCAACCAGGTACTGGACCTCCTTCTGGAAGGAGAGGGTCCAGTCAATCCTTACCCCAAGGTATTGGAAGTCATGGACCCACTCCAAGTCCATTCCCTGGATTTTCAGCGAACAGTCTCCACTGTTAATTTCTCCTAGAGCATGGCAATGCCAATGCTCCTTGATCGATCTATTGTGTGGAGGATGGCATTCCTTGAGTAGAAGCCATTGATGTTCCACTGTAGGATGCTTAGGTTGTGTGTCATGATGTTACTTGGTGTTAGTTACATCTGAGACGTCATCATATTCGGATTGAGAGGTGTCAGAGTCCATTGTGAAGTCCTTGTTGATTGAGGGATCTTCATCTGTTTTTGGGTTGTTTGTCAGGCTATCCCTGGGTCCACTGGGGGGAAGAGAGCCTTTGGTAGCTCCAACTTTTGTTCGTTTGGCATTTCTCTCTTCAGGCTTTTTCTGTGTGTTTTTCTTTGCTGGCCTTGCCTGCTCTGACTCTGGCTGCACATATTCAGCCTGGTTTGGCTCTGCCTGTGAAGGCATGGCCTGGGTTGGAGTGGGGAGGGGTCTCGTCCTGAGGTGAGGGTTGGGCTGGTTTCGCTCTATCCAGCTTCCTTCCCTTCAGGACTGCAACAGCGGGTCATTGCCGTCATAGCGACCGTGACTGCCTTCTCTGCCTCTTCACTCGACCTCCCCCAAGGTGACTGCAGCAGTCAACAGGAGAGTCATATCTTCCTCATCAAAGATGAGATTATCATCTCTTGGGGAGGTTTTTGTAGTGCTCTTTAAACCTTTATTCCTGTGGTTCTTTTTCTGCGCTTTTGGTATAGCCGGAAACTCCTTTTTATTGGAGATATCCGGTGTCGGCTGGGGAGCAGCTTCCTTCCTGTTAAGGGCCGGGAATCCTTTTCTCTCTTGTTCTGTCCCAAGACATGGGTGCCTGGGGGAACAGGAACAAAGTCTGGTCGCTTTTTAGAAACCTCTTGTCGCCTGAGGGTCGCCTCTTTCCTGACAAAGCAAGCCAGGCTCCAGGCATGATGCCTCTTGGCACAGTTGGGACATTTGACTGTTGTGTCCCTTTGTTCTTCCTTGTATGCCTTAAGGCACACCTCGGTGTTGTGTGCCTTGCTGCAGACACCACATTTAGGCTTGGCTGTGGTGACCGTAGTTTTGGCACTTTAAAGCATGGAAGTGTCAGGGTCAGGGTCACCAGGACTTGCCTGGTTGGAGAAGCCTCCACGACCTGAGGGTGTGATGTGATCAGTTTCACATCATACGAAATTGAGAAGCCAAGTAGCACCATCTTTACTCTCCTATCGTCAGGATTCAGTGGTGAGACACACTGTCACAACTGCGAGATTGCTCTGGACCGTCGGCGGTGTTTACCTCACTCTGGGCGGCGGGTTAAGGCCTCTCGCGATTGGCTCGTTCGCCGTGTGTGGGAACGAGGGTATCAGCCTAAACATCGGCGGGACACATAAAAGGAGCACATGTCAGAAATTCAGTAGTTGTCCCGTGACTTTGACGTGTGTGCTTCTTTCCGCCATGTGACCTCGCCTGCTCCGCTGGATCCTTCTCCTGTCTGTTTTGTAAATATCCTGTGTTTGTAGTGTAAGTAGTGCCTTTAGCATTAAAACCTTGTGTATGTTTTCCTCTGGTGTGTTTCCGTTGACCTGACCGCTCTGATTCCTTAAAACGAACCCTGACATTGGCGACCTTGCCAGGATCAGACGGTCTGGAAAACGGCACCATGAGGAACTACGTGCAGGAAGGTGAAATGCTGGGCCTTGAAGGCATGGCCTTCTTACACTACATTCAGGAGCAGGAGAGGATCAGACGCGAGCAGCTGGCTCTCTACTACCGGAAACGGGAGGAGCAGAGGCAGCTGTGGGAGGAGCAGCGTCGCAGGAACCGCGAGGAGGAAAGACGCCGGAAAGCAGAGCAAACGCTGTGGAGGAACGTGGATCCTCTATTTTGGCCTTGCTCTGACCCTCCTTGTGCAAGGGAGCACGTCGTCCGGGTTACTCCAACTAAACTCCCGGGAGTAAAACGCTGGCCAGAGGAGCGACTGACCACGGAGTCCCCGATGGACACGATCCGTCTGCCCAAGGAACCGTCGCAGCGGGAGACCTGCCGGCAAGACGGACGAAAGCGGGGGAGACTCCCGGGGAACGGCCATCGGAAGAAGCAGGCACGGTCGAGGAAGCCTCGGCCGACGGCGAATTACACGCCAGAGGAAGCGACTGCAGCGGCACGGAAGTCAGAGGAGCTGACCGCCCTTGCATGTCCGCTTGTGCAACTGGTGGGTGCGGGATGTGCACCCGAACGACCAGTTGGCGTGGGATACCCGCCCAAGGATCCGGTGGGCATCGGTTTGCCCGAGAAGCTGCCTGCCGAGGGCATGCCGGAGGAGCTGCCTGCCGAGGACATGCCGGAGGATCTGCCTGCCGAGGACATGCCGGAGGAGCTGCCTGCCGAGGACATGCCGGAGGAGCTGCCTGCCGAGGACATGCCGGAGGAGCTGCCTGCCGAGGACATGCCGGAGGAGCTGCCTGCCGAGGACATGCCGGAGGAGCTGCCTGCCGAGGACATGCCGGAGGAGCTACCTGCCGAGGACGCGCCGGAGGAGTTGCCTGCCGAGGACGCGCCGGAGGAGCTACCTGCCGAGGACGCGCCGAAGGAGCTGCCTGCCGAGGATGCGCCGGAGGAGCTGCCTGCCGAGGACGCGCCCGAGGATCTGCCTGCCGAGGACGCGCCGGAGGATCTGCCTGCCGAGGACATGCCGGAGGAGCTGCCTGCCGAGGACATGCCGGAGGAGCTGCCTGCCGAGGACATGCCGGAGGAGCTGCCTGCCGAGGACATGCCGGAGGAGCTGCCTGCCGAGGACATGCCGGAGGAGCTGCCTGCCGAGGACAAGCCGGAGCAGCTGCCTGCCGAGGACATGCCGGAGGAGCTGCCTGCCGAGGACATGCCGGAGGAGCTGCCTGCCGAGGACGCGCCGGAGGAGCTGTCTACTAGGGACGCGCCGGAGGAGCTGTCTACTAGGGACGCGCCGGAGGAGCTGTCTACTAGGGACGCGCCGGAGGAGCTGCCTGCCGAGGACGCGCCGGAGGAGCTGTCTACTAGGGACGCGCCGGAGGAGCTGCCTGCCGAGGACGCGCCGGAGGAGCTGTCTACTAGGGACGCGCCGGAGGAGCTGCCTGCCGAGGACGCGCCGGAGGAGCTGTCTACTAGGGACGCGCCGGAGGAGCTGCCTGCCGAGGACGCGCCGGAGGAGCTGTCTACTAGGGACGCGCCGGAGGAACAGCTGGTGGGTGCAGGATGTGCGCCCGAACGACCAGCTAGCTTGGGATACCCGCCCAAGGATCCGGTGGGCATCGGTTTGCCCGAGAAGCTGCCTGCCGAGGACGCGCCAGAGGAGCTGTCTGCCAGGTACACGCCGGAGGAACAGCTGGTGGGTGCAGGATGTGCGCCCGAACGACCAGCTAGCTTGGGATACCCGCCCAAGGATCTGGTGGGTACTGGTCTGCCGGAGAAGCTGCCTGCAGAAGACGCACCGAAGGAGCAACTGGTGGGTGCGGGATGCGCACCCGAACGACCAGTTGGCGTGGAGGAGCTACCTGTCCAGGACGTGCCAGAGGAGCATCTGTGCAAAGGCACCCTGGAGGAGCTGCCCCCCCGAGGACGCACCGGAGGAGCTGCCTACCGAGGACTCGTCGGAGGAGCTGCCGTCCGAGGATACCCTGGAGGAGCTGCCGGGAGTAGAGGGAAAGCTGGAGGAGCGATGGTGCAGCCAGTCTGACAGACGGCAGAATCACGATCGCCGGAAGAGTGTGGCTGACGGAAGGGCAGGCCCTGGGGCCACATCACCGCTGGATTGAGGGCCTCGGTGCCTCGGTGTAGACATCTCGCAGTTGTGGCTCTCGCAAAATAATCTTCATTTCTTGGAAGATTATTTTGAAGAGAGAAGGGAGATATGTCACAACTGCGAGATTGCTCTGGACCGTCGGCGGTGTTTACCTCACTCTGGGCGGCGGGTTAAGGCCTCTCGCGATTGGCTCGTTCGCCGTGTGTGGGAACGAGGTTATCAGCCTAAACATCGGCGGGACACATAAAAGGAGCACATGTCAGAAATTCAGTAGTTGTCCCGTGACTTTGACGTGTGTGCTTCTTTCCGCCATGTGACCTCGCCTGCTCCGCTGGATCCTTCTCCTGTCTGTTTTGTAAATATCCTGTGTTTGTAGTGTAAGTAGTGCCTTTAGCATTAAAACCTCTGGTGTGTTTCCGTTGACCTGACCGCTCTGATTCCTTAAAACGAACCCTGACACACACTTTCCTCCCATTTTTAAGCTTCTTCGTTTCCTGCAGGAAATTCAGGGTAGCTTGGTCTTTGGGCACAATAATCACGCCCTGGTCTCTGGCAACCCGGATCAACAACCGGATATTTCTTTGCATCTCCATTGATCTGACCAGTTGGTAGGCATTGTCGAAGCCTTCAGGTTTAGAGGGAACCTTTAACTGTAGGAAATGCCTAGGGGTCCAGACTCTCCCTCAGTCTGTCTCCGGCCTCGGTCGTTTCGTTCCGCCCTTTCGGCTTTGGGCTTTGGTCATGGGAGCAGCAGCTGTTTCGGCTGGTTCAGCTTGTGCTCCCATCTGGGAAGACGTCTGAGGGGAATTAAGAGGCCTTCCTGGCTTGGCTGCAGGCCTGGAGAGGCCATCTGCTGAACAATTTGATGGACAGACATATGTATGGCTGATGGTTTCTCAGTCTTGTCCATTTTGGCAGCAGGTGTGACAGAGTCATCCTGTGCCTTGGGTTTTCTTTTGCCATCAGATGCCACATATGGCTTCAGAGTGACTGCCTTGGTCTGGGCCTTGCATGGGTCGTCACGCCCCCATCCATCACGGAGTCCAACAAGGGGAAGCTGAATGTTAGAGCCGCAGGGAGTACTCATTCATGGCATCGCTCAACCTCCAGGACTCCCGTCTCCACAGCGCACATGGCTGCCTCGCACGGGAAACACGTGGGTAGGGGTAAACCCCTGGGGAGAGACCAGAGGAGATGCCCTTCCACCTACAAGACATCATTGTTTGGAACCCTTTTGCTCATCCCTCTGAAACAGCCACCCAAAGGCTGTTTCACCTCAGTGAGGGAAGGGAGGTATTGCACCTTTTCCAGGCGGTTCCTTTCATCCCTTTGAAACAACCACCCAAAGGTTGTTTCGCCTCAGTGAGGGAGGAGAGAACCTGTACCTTTTCAAAGTAAATCCCTCTTCCCTCTGAAACAGCCATCCAAAGGCTGTTTCACCTCAGTGAGGGAAGAGAGGTCTTGCACCTTTTCCAGGCGGTTCCTTTCATCCCTCTGAAACAGCCACCCAAAAGCTGATTCACCACAGGAGAGGAACTACCTTAAAGGCGGTTTCTGTGGCAGGACTCCAACGTGGTTGAATAAACGAAAGTTAAAAGAAAAAAAAAAAAACCGTTACCGGGGGGGGGGGGGGGGGAGCGGGAGTGGGGAAGGATAAAGGGAGGGATCGAAAGATGATGCGGGGTAAAAGTTGGGGGCATAGCTGACAGGGAGGCGGAAAGGAGGATAAAGGCTGGAATGGACGGCCCCGCGCCATCTGTGGTATTCGCAACCCTGGCATGGGGGCACTCACTAGGCGTGAGCGAGCTCGCGAGTCGGTGAGTCGGCCAGCGCGCCGCCATGCCCGGGCCGCGGAGCGCAGTGCGCTCGGCTAACGGGGGAGGTTGGGTACGGAAAAGGCAGCCTGCCAGGCGCCATCGGTGGCGCCACCGTACACGGATTTATCGCCCATGACAACGGTGGTGCCCTCGACTAACTACGAGACTGCAAAGTTGAAATACGAGTGAGATCGCTGATCAGAGGCTATCTCCCTTGCCCGCGTCGATCAGAGATTTCTCCCTGTCGGCGGCGCCAAAGGGGCCACGGTCATGGCAGGGTGCAAGCGGCAGATGTCACGTGTCGGAAATGCGATTGAGATTTGCAAAGTTCTAGCTTCGCCCGGCCCTTCTATATATGGCCCGGCCTGTGTCAGCTTTTTATGGCTGTCATTTTGTTCTCTGACGTTCGTTGCTTACCGTGGCGGCGGGATTGCCAGCAGGCGTTCCTGCCGCCATGGTGTAAGCATATCGCATAATCTCTTTACCAGCACGGCGGCTGTTGTCGGCGGTCCCTGTCTCAGGAATTGTGTATGCTCACAATTCTATAAGTAATGTACGAGTGTGGCGTTCGGCTCGCCGCAGTGGATGCAACACCTCTCTTCACGGTCTCTTGTCTCTATAATTTGCCATACACAGTGGAAACCTAGGCGCATTCTGTGAAAAAAAAGACTTCGGTACCTCTGTTGATTATTTCAGAGAGTGCCAGAGGTTCATAGCCTGTGGCGTCTGAATACCAGCTGGCCGAGGGGGGGGGGGGGGATCTCGTTTCCTCTCTGTGAAGCTGCAGGAGGAAGGTACGGGCGGCCGCAGTACACTTCTCCTTTAGTAAACTTTGGCTTGGTTGTATGATCATGGGATTTGAGGGCATATCCCTGCCAATGTCGGCTAGTCTGTCAGCAAGCTGATTCCCTCTGATTCCAATGTGGTTGGGGACCCAGTTAATGATTCTTCTTCTACCCTGAGCAAGAATTCTCTGCGCTACGGTAAGCACAGTGGTCTGTATGTATGACCACGTGTCCTTCCCTTAGGGACGCTTGGGCTAGGACTCCCACGATTGCAACTGCCTATCTATTTCGAGAGTATTTTCTCTTTCAAGATTAAAGTTAAAATTTTGACTAGCAAGGTAAGACTTAAAGTCATCCCAGTCTGCTTTTTTATACTCTAAGGATGTTGTTTCTTTGTTTAGTATAGGTGTGTTTGAAAGTTTTATGATGCCGGGTATGTGGTCAGAACCGAAATTCGGGCCAGGTTGCACGTGTGTGTGGTAGGGGAGTGCCGCTCTGTTCCCGAAAACGATATCAGGGCGGCCCTTCCCTCTCGATGTGAATGAAGTCGAGTCTTTTTGTTTCGAAAATAGACAAGAGCTGTCTACCGTGTGCGTTGTTGTGTATGTGGTTAAATTATGTATGTGCTGCGTTAATATCCCCGGCAAAGAAGACTGGGAGATTATTATAATCAAATAATTTATTAAAGTCGTGAATGGGCAAGTTTGATTGAGGCCTGATATAGGCAGTAGCAATCATTATAGGGCCCTGCTGGGTGAAGAGCTTGATAGCCATGAAGTCTGGATGAATGAATGGAGGTGAAATTAATTCGAAATGAAAGGTGGATTTTACGAGAATGCAGGACCCTACAAACCAGCCGTTTCGTGATTGTCTTGACGTGTAGCCGAAGTGTTTGATACCATAGGAGTTAGTGATAGAGGTCGAGTTTAAAAGAACAATGTCAGGATTTTCCCGATCTAGGAAATCGTAAAAAAATGTGTCTTACGTTATAAAACGATTTTACATTCGCTTAACGATTGTCAGCATGCCACTCAGAGTAGGTCAAAATGACGGTGACCTACTTTTCGTGGCGTTTGCTGCTCTCGGAAACGTGGTCGAGGACGAACCCCAGACTGGGTCTCTTCGGGGTCCGGGAGGGACTCCTGGGAGAGGGAGACATGGAATTCTCGGGAATCGGCGGATCAATTCCCGACGCTACCATGTCTCCCCAGGGTTCCCCTGACGAGGAGGACAGGAACTGCGTTCCCAGAAGGAACAGGTAGCGCAGCGCTTCTAACTCAAGTCTAAGGTCAATGTGGAAGCTTTCTTCACTGTCCGAGTCCCCGATTATGGTGTCGTCATGACGACGACGAGGAGCGGAGAGTTTTCCGAGAGCAGAGGGTCTTTTTTGTCTTTCTTTTGGTGCGTGTTAAGTGGTGAAGGAAGTTTGCGTTTGTGATCGTTTGTGTTTGTTGTAGTTTTTCTTGTGTAGTTTCTCTTGGTTTGCGCTGTGGTTGTGGTTGTGGGAGTACATGTGTGTGAGAGGTAGAGGGCTGTGGTGATGTGGTGGTCGCCGCTCTAGCCTCGGTATTTGTGTTTGTTTGTGTGATACTTTGGTATGTAGAGGTTTTCGTCTTCGAAAATTTCCTCGGGAATTACAATGTTGGGGAAAAGTTTTTTTTTTTTTTTTTTTTTCTAGTGTAGGGAGTATGTTTGTGAATTTCTTGGCGATGTATTTGGGATCGTTTTGGGGCGTTTTGTGGTGGGTGTAGATGTTTGTAAGGGTCGGAGTGTTGTGGCGTAGGTTGGGTTATTGTTCTGTTTTAGTGCTTGTCTTTTAGTCTATATGATTTCTTTACGTTTGGGGCAAGACCCGCTGACGGCGACATGCTGCCCCTCGCAATTGCAACACTTGATGGTCTTGTTGCATGTGGCAAAGAAATGTCTAGCTTCGTCACATCTACTGCATCTCTGTTCGTGTGTGCATGTGTGTTTTGTGTGGTTAAATCTGTAGCATTTTAGGCACTGGTTAACCTGAATAAAACTCTCTGGTTCCATATTATAGGTGGGGGCGGATGTGTTGAACATCACAATCCCACGAGATAGGAGCTTCTGTGCCTCCTCAGGCGCAGAGCAACGGATCTTCACGATGCGATGCGATGCAAGGGGGTTTGTAAACATCGACGACAGTGACTTCGTTCTTGGCCGAGACTTCCGCCTGGATAGACTCGCTCGATCGTGGCAGGATTGTCTTGTCGATCTTTTTCGCCACGGCCGTGCATTTAGCCTTTGTCTCAGGGGAAGGTAGGGGTTTAAAGCCTTGTTCAGAGTTTCTTTTGGCCAGTTGAGGAGAGGAAGAGAGTCAGCTGTTCAGGCCTGGCATCAACAACCTTGTAGCCATTGTGAACTGTAAAACAATGTAAACCAACGGCAACCTCTGTGATAGAGAAGATTTTCTGGAGAGCCACCTCACAGGAGATAGGCTCCCCAGAATATGACAATTTGATTACGTGACCCATGGTTGCATAGCGCAAGGGTGGTGATGAAGGTGAGGGAGGGAAGTCTATCAGACGTTAAAGACAGGAGGGTAAAGGGCAGATTGTGTTATCGAAAAGGAAGACACACTGAGCAATTAGCAGTCTTTATGTGTTAGGGCCGGTCGGGGTTAAAACCCTACTGAACCCGGCCGGCACCTCGCAGTAAAACTACCAATTGCCACAGTGCTTCGTATTTTTTATTGTAAGCACTCTCGTCTACAATTAAAAACAATAGCCTCAAAATAAGGTGTGTGTAATAAAACACAAAGTTATCACACCGGGCCAAGACCGTGCTATGCGTGGGGCGTTAAATATTTCTTTACGAAGATTCCACGCCAAAACCTTGGACCTAGAGGTCATAAAAGCCTTTCTCACCGTGGTAAGGATAAGTCCGATATGCGAAGCTGAGCCTCGCTATGCCCACGAGCGGAGCCCGGCCGGTATCGACTAATGCCGACTCACTAACGTATGTCAGCTGGTGATGACTCGGCTGAGCTTAGTCCTTACACGCCGTAGTGCCCAGCCACAGCAGTAATCTCCAGGCGACAGTTGGAACTTCTCACACCTGGGCGGGGCGCGAACCGCCGACCCCTCGTATGAGAGGCCGACACGTCACCCGGAGGCTCCACCGTGGTAACAGCGCTGCCGAATTTATACCTTTGAGCATTCCAGCCACAGGATCCGCCTTGGAAGGACACTCCTCTCTTCTCTCCCTGCGGTGAATTAGCCTTACGCGGCTAATTCAGAGCGATAAGAGGATCGTACCGGAAAAGGCGTTCGACGGGGCGCAGTGGGTGGAGCTAAGCCGAATAATGCGAAGAGAGAGGGTTTTTTGCCGGGGCGATTTAAAGAGATATACTAGACCCGCCCCCCGGCAAATTCGGCCTCGGCTCTTACGCGTTACCGCGGCGCTTCCGTGTCCACCCCCCATTGCTGCCATGATGCTACTTGCTTGCATTTACCTTCGTGCCCTCTAGCCTATTCTTTCCTTTACGGATTTTTCGGCATTTTTCTCTGCGCACCTTCTGGTGAACTGGACCCCATCTTCGGGTGCGTGCTCGGATGTGGGCAGACCTTTACCTACCGCAGGGGAGGGTGTGTCTGGGGGGCCTTAGCATGCCTGCCTTATGGTGTGCAGAGAGTTGCCATTCTATTTGCAGACTATCTGATGACTGCCACTCTAGTTTTTCGTTTAGGAATGAATAGGCAGCTAGGAGCCCCTCCCATTTATCAGGCCCTCAGCCTGGTTCTGTCTAAATAGCTGCTGCTAGACAACACCGCCTTCCCGTCCCGTCACTGGAACCGCCTCGAAAGTTAGCTTCTCTCCCTCACTGTGGTAAATCAGCCTTTGGGTCTGTGAGGGCTGAAGAAACTTCCTTGAACAGGTGCAGGACTCCTCTTCCCTTACTGCTTCAAAGGGGAGAGGAATTCACTTACTGAGGTGAAACAACTTTTGGGTGGTTGTTTCAGAGGGATGAAAGGAACTGAGGTGAAACAGCATTTTGATGGCTGTTTCAGAGGGAAGAGGGATTCACTTTGTAAAGGTACGCTGAGGCGAAACAACCTTTGGGTGGTTGTCTCAGAGGGATGAAATGAACCTCCTAGAAAAAGTGCAAGAGCCCCTCCTTCACTGAGGTGAAGCAGCCTTTGGGTGGCTGCTTCAGAGGGGTGAGTAAAAGGGTTCCAAATAATGTTGTCCTGTAGGTGGAAGAGCATCCCCTTTGGTCTCTCCCCAGGGGTTTACACCTACCCACGCGTTTGCCGTGCGTGGCAGCCTTGTGCGCTCTGGAGACGGGAGTCCTGGAGGTTGAGCGATGTCGTGAATGAGTATGCCCTACGGCTAGCAACACGCCTCTTTGGTCCACTTTTCCAGCAAGACAGGCGGCCTGATCCTGGCCAGGTCAGGCCAATCGGCTGGTCTCCCTCGGGAAGCTAGAGTCAAGCAGTCAAGTCGCCATTGGCACCCACAATGGTCCGTGAGCGCCGTTACAATGGCTATGGGCTGTGTATATCCTCTCATCACCCCTGTAGCTGTTAGACACTGGCTCTAACATTCAGCTTTCCCTTGTTGGACTCCGTGGTGGGTGGGGGCGTGAGAGGATGAAGCACTGTCCTAATATATGGAAAAACAATAAACCAAAACCATCCACAGACAGATCCGTATGCAAGGCCCAGACCATGGCAGCCACCCTGAAGCCATATGTGCCTCCTGGTGGCAAAAGAAAACCCCATGCACAGGATGACACTGTCACGCCTACTGCCAAGATGGATAGGACAGAAAAACCACCCAAAACCAATATGTCTCTCTATCAGATCGTCCAACAGATGGACTCTCATGCTGGCCTCTCCAGGCCTGTAGCCAAGCCAGGGAGGCCCATGTATTCTCCTCAGACAACCTCCCTGACTGAGATGGGAGCACAAGCCGAACCAGCCAAATCAGCTGCTGCCACCACGAGCAAGCCCCAAAGCCGAAAGTGCGGGCCGAAACGTCTGAGGCCGGAGACAGACTCTGAGGGAGAGTCTGGACCCCCTCAACATTTCCCCCACTTCAAAGTGCCAGCTAAACCCGAAGGCTTCGACAGTGCCTACCAACTGGTCAGGGCATTGCAATAGCCGATGCACCGCACTGTGGAGATGATGTTGAATCTCTTGCTGTTGAGATTCACCTGGCCAGGGGGCCCCTCAAACTGTACAATATGTACAGCCGGCCAGGCTGTAGGAGCTTAGATATCAGCCAGGTCTGTGCTTCTGCTGCACATGACCGAGTGATCATAGGGGGAGACTTCAATGCACACCACCCCATCCTGGCTCCCTGCTGGGCACCGGATGCGGCTGGCTATCACATAGCCAATGTGCTTGAGACATTCCCTGAGATTGCTCTCCTCAACACCCAAGAGCCAACACATGTCAAAGGAGGGGTCCTAGACCTCACCTTGGACACTGTGACTCTGGTGGAGAGGATTAGCTGGTGTATCGATGAGACTGTCACAAGTGACCATTTCGGCACTATAACTACCCTCATGGAAGATGGCCCAGCCCAAATGCCACGACCAAATCCAAGATGGAAAACAGACAAGGCCAACTGGCAGGCATTTCAGAACGCCTTGGCCCACTGTCTGAGATGCAATGAACCCCCACAAAGTGAAAATGTGGAAGTGCTTGAAGCCAGACTTATAAATGCCATTAATCAAGCAGTCTCACTGACCATACCAAAAACCCGGCCTGGGTCCAGGAGTCACAAAGAGCACTCTAATGACGAGATTAGGGAGGCTAACCACAGAGTAAACATGTGCCGAAAACTATTCCGAAGGCAAAGAACCCCTGACAACCTAGCCCTCCTGAGGGAGGCTGTCAGGGATGCCAAGGAAACTGCCAACAGAGTCAGGCAGGAAAAGTGGCTGAAATGGTGTGAGCCGCTCAGCCCCGAGGTGCACATATGACCTTCAAGCAGAGGCAAACAGACTGGCGCACGAGTTCTCTGAAAGAACAAGCAGCAACAGTCTGTCAGCCGAGCTGAGGGCAAGACAAGAATTCCTACAACCAGACAGACTTGCTCAGATCAGAGAAAGGGCAGCCGAACCTGATAACTCAGATGTTATCTTTTCTCTGAGGGAACTAAGAAAAGCCTACAAAATCAGTTCCAATACAGCCCCAGGCTCTGATGGGATCTTGTAACCTATTATTTCCCACCTAGGACTAGCAGGTAGGCTTGCACTCTTGAACCTCATCAACAAGTCCTGGAAAACTTCCACTCTACCCCAGAGTTGGAAGAGGGAGACCATAGTTCCCATCCCAAAACCAAAGGAACCTGGAAAGTACCGCCCCATCTCTCTCCTCAGCTGTCTGGCCAAGATGGCTGAGAGGATGGTACTAAACCGGCTCCAATGGAAAATGGGACTCCCACATGAACGCCTCCACGGGATCACCAAGGGCATGAGCACAGCACACAGCATAGGCACGAGTCAAATTCCAGGGTCACCTATCACAGCACATGCCACTAGAAAATGGAACGCCACAGGGTGGGGTTCTCAGTCCAGCACTATTTAACACCTTAATATCCTGAATCCTCAACATAAACCTCCCAGTGGGGTGCAAGATCATCTCCTATGCAGACGATCTTGCTATCAACTCCACTGATCCATACTGCTTAAATAAAGCCCAGCATTGTTTGGACCTTGTGACTCAGGAGTGTTGTAGGACAAAACTAAAGATCTCTGCAGCCAAAGTTAAAGGCACAAGTCTGAAAATCCAGGGAATGGACTTGGGAGGTATTGGAAGTCAGACACAAAGTACTTAAAGCATTCTATGTACATGCCGTCCAGCCCATTGTGGACTATGCCTCAGTCGCTCTAATTGCCACAAAGAAAAAGTACAGAGACAAATTGGAGACAGTCCAAAATGAAGCTGCCAGGATCTTTCTGGGTGCCCCGAGGTGGACGAAGGTCCTCAACCTCCTCATGGAGGCAATCCTTCTCCCCCTGGACTCACGAATCGATCTAATGGCAGCACAATTCCTGTCAAAGGTCATCCAGGCTCCCAGGAGCACAAGCCTAAGACAAAAATTAGTCAGACGCGTAGAACAATACAACGAACTCTTTGCAAACAACTCTTGGCTGTCTCACACAGTCAGGATGTTGATACGCTATCAGCTCAAAGAACAGCTTCTTGCTAAGGGCATGGACTCGCCCTACCCTGACTTTGTCGAAGCCCCGCCGTGGCCACAATCCTTGATAGAGTTATCTATAATGAGCCTGTCAATGAAAAAGAGCCAATACCCCATGCCTAGTCTAAAGGCAGAAGCCCACAGGGTCATTGCAGCCATCACTCCTCCGGGTAGTAGAACATACTTCACGGATTGATCGGTCGATCCCTTGAATCACACTGCAGGCGCCGGCTTTGCAGCAAGGGATGCCACAAAATCCATGAGGGTAACAGACAACGCCTCTTCGTTACAGGCAGAGGCAGTTACAATGCCTCCCTGAGCAGCCATTGACTGTCTTCAGCACAGCTCATCCAAAGACAACATCTACCTCCTGACCACAACACTTACCATAGCACAAAGAATTCTTTCTCAGTGTAGAAGAATAATCATTAACTGGGTCCCTAGCCACATTGGCATCAAAGGGAATGAGCTTGCTGGTAGACTAACCGATATTGGGAGGGATATGCCCCCAAATCCCATGATCATACAACCAAGGCGAAAATTACTAAAGGAGAAGTGTACTGCGACCGGCCCGTACCTTCCTCCTGCAGCTTCACAGAGAGGAAACGAGTTCCTCCCTCTCGGCCAGCTGGTACTTAGACGCCACAGCCTATGAAGCTCAGCACTCTCTGAAATAATCAACAGAGGTATCGATTTTTTTTTTTTTTCACAGAATGCGTCTAGGTTTCCACTGTGCATGGCAGATCATAGAGACAATAGACCGGTAAGAAAAGTGTTGCATGCACTGCGGCGAGCCGATCGCCATACTCAGGAATTGTGAGCATACACAATTCCTGAGACAGGGACCGCCTACAACAGCTGCAGCTTACACCACGGCGGCAGGAGCGCCTGCTGGCAATCCCACCGCCACGGTAAGCAGCCTTAAACATGAAAGTATGGCGGGATGGATATAGCTGTGTTATAAGGGTGCGTACATGGGAGGAGGTGTTATGTTTTGTGTGTGTTAATGTTCTGGGCCACCAGGTGTGGCTTGTGCGTGTGTTTGTGTGTTTGTTTATGATGTAGTGTTCGTCTTCTTGTTCGCGTAGTCGGGCCCAGGTGATTTTAGCTCGTCTGTGTATGCGTGTGTTAAGTGATTCTATGTTCTGCGTAGTGTTTCTGAGGGAATGAGGTCTAGAATTGTTGCGCCGTGTACCTAGAGTAGTGCTTTGTTTTTTAATGACTGCATTTTATTATTTTTTGTGAGCTAGATATTGCAACCGGTGGGACAGGTGTGTATTCAAGAATAGGTCTGACAGTTGTAGAGTATGTGATTTGTTTGTGGTGTGCAGCATGAGAGGCGTCTGAGTTTGATTAGAGTTGTGCGTACTTGTGATTCGTTGTTTGACGTGTGATACGAATCCTGTGGTTGTGAAGTGAAAACCGAAAATGTTTCCTCTGTGTATGGGATTGTGTTGTTGGTTGTGCGATTTGCGTGCTATGTGCATGAGTTTGAATTTGTTGATGCTTGTCTGTATTTTCCAATGGTGCTCAGAGGTGATAATGTTCTGTATAGATCTTTCTGTTATTCGTTTCCTGTTGTGTTGTGATTTAGAGAGGTGTAAGATTATTTGTGTAATATCGTCTGCATAGGAAATATAGTTGCTTTAAGGTGTAGGTTGTGGTAGATTGGCTATGTACAGGATATACAGAATTGGCGATAAAACGCTTCCCTGTGGTACTCCACTTCTGAGGTGGAGGGGGGCACCCAGGTGTGAGTCCAGCGTATTTTAGCAGTCCTGTTATCTAGGAAGCTGCAGAGGAGGCACGTGTGATGTCTGGAGTTGTAGTTGTGTTAATTTGTATTTGAAACCGTCATGCCAGACCTTGTCAAAGGCCTTGCTGACGTCTCGTAGAATGATGTTGATTTGGTGCTTGATAACGAGATCGAGAGCGATCTCCTCATAAGCGACGGCGATAGCGCTCTCGGTCCCCCTGTGTGGGCGAAAGCCCAGGTGTGTGATGAGTCTGTGTTATTAGCCTCTTCAGCAGCTTCCCGGGAATTTCCAGCAATGAGATCGGACGGTAATTCTCAACCTCATGTGCTGACTTCCCCGACCACGGAATGAGAATAATGGTGGCGTGTTTAAAATTGTCGGGGAAATATTAACGATATGGCGTAACCTGCGAATCATTATAAGTAGATGTTCTATGATTGTTTTGTTTATGTTGCTTGCCCCTGGTGTTCTGTTTTTTTGGTGTGTTTGATGGTGCTAACTATTTCTTCTGGTGTGATTGGTGTGGAGAGGGGACTGTCCTCTGTGAGATTGTTTAGTCTAATGATGTTTTATGAGAGAATTGTGTTTCTGTGTTGGTGTAGGTAGTGTGTTACCTCGGTCTCTGTGGTGTGGTAGGCGGGGGAGATCTGGAACTTCTGTTGCCAGAATTCCTTGTGAAGAAGCTCCATCTCTTCCACCGAGTCAACCTTCTGTCTGTGTGCTTTGTGTAGGTATGTGGTGGTTTCTTTGTTAGACCCCATGAGCATTTTGAAAGAGCTCCAAAGTGTCTTGGGGGTGTTTCGTGTTTTGACATAATTGTGCGTCCCAACCCGTGTTACTGTTGGTTCATGCAAGTGCCTGTATTGTATTTTAAGCAATTTCAGACGATGTGTCTCTCTGTAGTGGGAGATAGTTTTGAGTGTTCAAGGTGGGTTCAACTGTTCAAGGTGGGTGTTTATTGTGTGTGGATTGCCCCTCGAGATTGTGTGTCTTCAAGTGTCTGTTTGAAGCACTCTCAGTTTACATGTTTGAAGGATTCTCGGGGATGTATTGGGATCATGATACGGTTTGTGGAGTGTTAGGATGACCGGGAGGTGGTCGCTGGAAGTGATATTGTCTGTTGTTATATGGTGATGTAGGTGTGCTCTGTGGTTTGCAAGGACTATGTCAGGTGTTGTTGCTGTGTTATAGGCAATGTATGTTGGTGTATGTGTACCGAGGTGTGACAGTCTGCCTTGTGGTATGTATGAGGCAAGGCCTCTGCCTATGTTGTTGGTGTGACTGTAGCCAAACAGTGGGTGGTTTGCGTTAAAGTCTCCCATGATATATATTGGTTTGTCACGCCTCATGAGCTGCAAGATGTCAGGTTTTGGTATGTATGGTCTACGTGGAGGTAGGTATAGTGTTGCCAGTATAATGGGTCCTTGTGGTGTTTATTTCGAAACCAAGAGATATGAGTGGATGTTTTATGTTGGATGTTTGATCGCTATAGCTACGCCATCACTTTGTTCTTGTGACTTGTTAGAAGATGAACAGACTGTGTATATGTAAATTATCAGTGGATTAGTGTTATTGAGCCCATGGCTGTTTATGACGATGATATGTGGGTTGTGTTTTCTGTAGGTGTTGCAGAGTTCGTTTTTCGTGTTGTCCAGTGTAAGACGTTGTGCTGTATGATAGTGAGGCGTGAGTGTAGTGTGTTAAGTGCCATGTTGTGTTATTTGTATTTTTGTGTTGTGTCATCTATGAGGTATTCATTGGGTATTTTACGTATGTCATTGTATTGTTCAATCATGATGTTTTCGATCTGTATGTTTCCTTCCATGAGGTGTGCATATACGTAATGAGCTATAACCATGGTATGCTGTTCTGATTTGGTTATTAGCCCCTGGATACGGTTCCTTTTCATCTCAAGCCCAATTTGTTCTCTCCCTGATTATGCATATCTTGGGGGGTTTTCGGCAAACAACCGAATTCCATAGAATTTACAGTGCCGTCCATGAGGCGGTCCCATCCTTCGTCATCTCTGTGACAGCTCTTTGATGTCTTAATAACAGGGGATGGTGGAGGTGGATCAGGGGAGGTCTCACTGAAGTGTCTGGCTTAGGAGCTGTCACAGGGATGATTGGTAGATCTCGGGGGATCTTCATAAGTTGTTTCTCCAGGGGAATATTGTGTGATGACTCCCCTGTAGCTGTGGAGAGGATATTTGGGGATTTTGCAAGAGGTTGAATAACTTTCAAAATGCCACAGGAGTCTGGCTCCCCTAGATCTAGCTCAGATAGCTGGTTTCTGGCTAGGTCCTCTTTGGCATGGTGCCTGAAGCTCTTCTCAGGGGCAATTAGGTTGTGCAGGTGTGTGTGTAAGAGGCCAATCATGATCTCTTTAGAGAGATCATTTGGAAGGAACAGGTGGATGGTGGGTTGAGTTTTCGTGGCGCTAGTTTTGATTGATCAGAGGTTCCCAGGCATTGTTGGTTGCCTGAACTGTCTCTTGAGCCACCTTTTGGGCCACGACTTTAGGAGGCCTAACTTCTTTCTCTTTCTTTCTTTCTTTTTCGTTGTTTTTGTGAGATTTTCATTGCTTCTTTTCGCACAGGGCAGCTGTTGGCAAACGTGCGATGATCACCACCCCAGTTTAGGCATTTTTGAACTGCTTTTGCAGTCCCTGCTGTAACCGCATTCAGAGTACCTGGCCATTTTTGCTTCCTTACACTGGCTTTTTAGGTGGCCGTAACTAAAGCAGTTCATGCACTTCCTGAGTGATGTGAAGCACTCAAATTCCATTTGCCATGGGGCAACAAAGAGGTTAAACAGGTGGATACCCTTTTCTTTGATTCTGTTGGCGGCCTGGAGGTCTGAAAAGCGGACTTCCATGAGGTAAGAGGTTTTCATGACACACACGTTCTCAACCTGGGTGTCGGGAGCAGCTGCCATGATCTCGGCGGCAATGGCGGAAGGGCTCTGGGACCTCTCGGTTTTTGGTGTGACGGCTAAAGAGAGCGATTTGACTCCTACACAGCAAGCACGCTCTTGGTCCTTGCGTGATACCCTGGCTGTTTGCGCACACCTTTCGTTTCTGCAGCGATTCTAATTGCTTGCAATTAGCTTCGTACCCTATGGCCATTTCTTTCTTTTACGTTTTTTTTCGGCATTGGGAGAACTCTCTGCTCATCTTCTAGTGAACTGGACCCCCATCTTCGAGCTCGTGCTCGGACGTTGGAAGACATTTACCACCTGCAGGGGAGGGTGTGTCTGGGGGGGGGGGGGGGGGGGAGGGGCTTAGCCTTACGATGTACAGAGTTGTCATTCTTTAGCTAGGGACTGGTATAGCAGACCATCTCATGCCTGCCACTCAGTAAATTTCATGTAGGAAACAAATAGGCAGGTAGGAGCCCCTACCTATTTGACGCCTTCAGCCACCTTATCTCGTCCTATAAAGTTAGCATCTGCTAGATTACCCTTTACCCATCATATCACCCAAGCTATAGCATGATCATGGGATATGTCATTAAATTAACATGTTGGAGAGCCCATTTCTTTTGAGGTGGCTCTCCAGAAGATATTCACAATCACTGAGGTGGCAGGCACACACCTCTTTAAGATACACCCCAGCTTCAAAGTGACAGTAGCCAAACCTGAACAATTGACACCATTTCTCTCAACCGAAGGCTAAAGAAAACTCAAAGATCATGGCTTCATCCCCGTCCCCTCTCCGGAGACGAAAGCTAAATGCACGGTCGTGGCTAAAAAGATCTACAGGACGATCCTCCTATGATCATGCGAATCTATCTGCCAGAAAGTATCCGCCAAGAACGGTGTCACTGACCTTGACATTTACAAGACTCCCGAGTCACGAATCTTCCAGATTCGTGCTCTGCCCCAGAGGAAGTGCAGAAACTTCTCTCACGAGGAATCATGATGTTTAATACATCGATCCCAATTTTAACATAAAACCAGAATGCTTTATTCAAATCGAACAATGCTGACACTGCTACCGCTTTAACCACAACAAACACACATGCACACACACAGATGCTCTCGTTGCGGTGGCGATCATCAAATGCTGCAACTGCAAGGGGTCGCACGTTGCAGTTAGCGGATCCTATCCCAAAAAACAAGAAATGCTGAAAGCAAAACGGACTCAGATGAGGGAAAACAAAAACACAGCCCCATCTTACGCCGCAACAGGCACCACACTACCTACCCAGACCAGCACACCCATACGACCTGCATCTACCTCAAGGACAACTCTGCCTTCACCTCCCCAAATGGTAATGGTTAATGGTTAAAAGCAAAATAAATGTGCTAGACATCTAAGGTCATATAGCACTATAGTTAATGTTAGTGAAGGATGGTTGGGTTAGTGATTAGTTGTTAAAGCTGGGTTAAGGAATTGGTGAGTGAATGGGTTAGGGTCGGATGAGGTAATGTAAAGGGGTTAGATCAAGTGAAGGATATATGCGTTTGAGGAAGGAAAACAGGTTGTCAAAGCAGAAAGTGTGAGATTCTGTAAGGATGTCTGATAAGTTGGGATGTCTATGTAGGGAGGACGTGGGCATGACAATAGAATATGTGGGACTGAAAGAGGAACATTCGGAAACCGCGAATGTTCCAATGAAGGATAGTCATACTTTCGTTGATTTACTGGCAAAGATTGCAGTGCGTGTTGGAGAATTTGAAGGGGAAGGTGCCTGACGGTGCGATAAAGAATGAGGTTGGGGAGGTGGTGTTGTATCAGGAGGGGTGTCGGGAGGTAGAGGGTCTGGGGAAGAGGGTACTTGTGACATGAGGGTTTCACGTGTGTATCCAGGAGGGAGTGGAAGGGATAGAGGGGATAGTGGGAGGGTTAATATAGGTGGGGCTGGAGTCAGGGGGAATGGGATTTGTTGGGATGGGGTAGGAGGATTGGGTGTAGGGAGAATATGAGTAGGAGGAGGATGGATATCGGCAGTCACTTTGAGTATGGAGGGAGCGGGAGTTGTAGAATTTGAAGGTGGATGAGTATTAGTTTGGGACTCGATTATGTAGTTCTGGATATCTTCAAGAGTTTCTGTAGTGGAGTTGGTTGGGGAGTTTTGTGAGATAAATGTTTTCTTGTGAGGGGGGGAAGAGAAGTGTGATGTCTGAAAAATAGGGGCAAAGGAAGGTGGAGGTGATTGTGAGGTAGGGGAAGAGGGGGTGGAACGTTTATTCTGTCTGCTGCGGGTAGTGCGGGGAGGTAGAGGGGAAGGTGTTGGGGCTGTAGTAGAGATTGGGGTGTCTGGATTTAGGATAGCAAAAGAATTTGATTGGGTAGAGATTGGAGTGACCATTCTTTGTCGTGGATTGGGCAATCTGTTGGGGAGATAGATATAGTTCCAGTGCAAGTATTGAGGGTTGGATGAGGTTCTGTAGGGATGGGATTACCACATAGATCAATTAGTTTTGTTAATGCTATAGCTTCGTCTTCAGTTGTTACTGTGACGAGACGGGAGTGGTCGCGTCGGCTACGGAAAGAGACTTTGCCTACTTGTTTTTGGAGGCATTGTTGGAAGAGGAGGGTGTTTTGAGAGTAGGGAGCTGTGGGAGGGATCACGAAAAATCGGTCCCATTTGGCTGGGCTAAATAGAGTATTTAGGATTCTTGTAGAGGTGGGGTAGTAGAAGTGCGGGGACGTGTGGAGGAGGGAGTAGTATTGAGGGGGGTAGTGTTACGGGGAGGTGGGCAATAAGGTTGTAAGGTAGTAATAAGGGGAGATGGGATGGTTGATGAAGAAGGTTGTGGGAGTAAAGGTGTTGAAGTTGAGCATGTTGGGAGAGTAGAAATGTCTCCTGGGAGTTGGTTGTTGATTAGGGTTGATACTGTACTAGTATGCATTGATGATGGGGGAGTTGTTGCAGTGTTCGGAGCCGTGGTCAAAGGAGAGCTGGGATTGGGGCTATTTGATAAAGGGGCAAGCCTCATTGCCCCTAAGATTGGGTTTATGTCTTCATTATTGGCCATGATAAGCCTGGAGTATGTTGGGGGAAAAAAAAAAGGGCCAGGTATGGCAGGGGAATACCGTGCCCATGGTTCCCTCAGGCCGTTCAGGACTGACACAAAGTCAGCCTTTCATCCTTTCAGCACGGTTCTCACACCTTAGGAGGTGGATAGTAGAAGGGATTGGTGAAGAAACTGAAACGAAAAGTATGAGTGGGAAAAAAGACTATGCAAAATTAGTTGAGTCGATGAGTCCCAAGGTTGAGGAGTTCCTCATCATTGGGTCTCAGTCTTCGTCTCCTAAGCCCCCCACGACAACAACGGGCAAAGGATTGGGGGGTCACCTCCCCAAATCAACAACACCTTCAAACTCAACACAAACCCGAAAACACAAGCCATATTATACGTAGCTCTCATTGCTGCAAAATACAACGCTCAGAAAACGGCTTCCCCAGCATTGTTGTCCCAGAGATCTTTGAAGATGACAATTTATATATCCCTGAATACGCCACATCATCAGAAACCACAACAACTGAGGTGACAAACAATAGCCCACAGCCTCATTGCTCCACAGAACAAAGACACCTCGTTTTGCAACCACCACCACAAGGCAAACCGAAGGAAACAGTACAAGCGCTCAACACTACAAAACACGCAAACAAATTTCACCACTGAACGAAAATACCAAAAAAGACAAGAAGGATCCCCTGATCCTACAGCCTCGTCGTCATCGTATGGATGACGACGAGAGTAGCAGTTCCGAGAACAACGTCGATGTCGCTCCCGAAGCTGGGGAAGAGCTCCCTCTCCCTCTGGAGGGAGTAGTTACAGTGCTCCCTTCGAGGGGGCGCATGGGACGGCACGGAAGTATTGGGAATTGGTCCGCCGATGTCCTGTTCGCAAGATAAGGATAAGTCCGATATGCGAAGCTGAGCCTCGCCCGGGCTATGCCCATGAGGGGAGCCCGGCTGAGCTTAGTCCTTAACCGCCATGGTGCCCAGCCACAGGAGTAACCTTCAGGCTACAATAGCAACTACTCGCACCTGGGCGGGGCGCGAAACGCCGACCCTTCGGATGAGAGGCCGACACGTTACCACTGTACTAGCCCGGAAGCTGTTCGCAAGATTTATTGATTGATTATTTAAAATCACTAGCGGCCAACACCTTGTTAGAATGAAATATTAAAACATTTAAAACTTTAAAAATCTATCATTAAAAGATATAAATAGCAATAAATACTATCACGAATTCAAAGCATAAACATTATGCTCCAAATGTCTAAAACTATTGCATAAACATTATGCATTATTAAATTCTGTTGAAAGTAAGGAAACTAATAAGACCTATGTCACAATCCTCCCCCAATACATTTTTTTGTGTATATGAGGGAGACAAGTACATACGTCGTTAGTCTGAGAATGTTGCACATCTTTCCACTATATGCGCGACCTTTAATGGCTATTGGCATTCTTCACAGTGTGTTTCACATTTAGCCATCACCCAACTGCCAAGGTCATCCCTAATCTCTCGCAGTTTGTTTCTAGAGGTATGCCTCCATTTTCCCCTCCATTTACCGCGAAGACAAATCTTGATGCTGGGTTTCAAGTCAGTGTGTGAGAAAGAAAAACGAGCATCACAGGGCTGAGCGGCAGCTGCCTTGGCCTTCCGATCAGCTCGGTCACTCCCAATGATACCAACATGCGCCGGCACCCAACACAGTTATCTTCTTACGTGCAGACATCAGTGCAAGCCAATCTTGAACCTCCCTCACCACTGGATGTGATGAGTTTAAGCTCTTGATTGCTTTCAAGGCACTACGAGAGTCAGTTTATTACAACGGAATGGTTTCTAAGATCTCTAGTCATCTTGACTGCTGCAAGGATGGCAGTGAAGATTGAGGCTGATAGAGAAAGACTGCCAAATGCAGTCTTCCTTCTGCTCACTGCTGCAAAGCCCACAGCATTTTCAGATTTTGAACCATCAGTATATTATGCATCTGATCCTTAGTACTTAGAAGTGTATTGAAGAAATCTTTCCCAATTCCGACGAAATCCAGCTCGACTTGATTGGTCCAAGAGGGGGATTGGGGAGTTCCAACAGCCAGAACCTTAGTGAGATTTAAATTAAGATCTTCCACACGATTCCTCATTCTCCTACCATAGGATCGGCTATCTTCAGGGGGGTTGAAAACCGATCTAGATGTAGGAGGTCCCGGAATCCTTTGTAGTCTTATGTAGTAAATCAGGTTCATTGTAGTCCCGGTGTAATGAAAGAGTTGGTTCTCCACTCTCAGCATACTGGAACTCAACAGGTGAACACCTGAGGGCCCCTGTACAGATTCTGAGAGCTACATTATGAACTGAGTCCAACATCCGGAGAACAGTGGAAGTTGCAGATGAATAAGCATCACATCCATAGACAGGTTTACTACGAATAAGCGCTCGGTACAGCCGCAGCAGCGTTATGCGGTCTGCATCCCAAGATAGGTGTGAAAGAACCTGCAAAATACTAAGTGCTTTTGTAGCTTTTACCTTTAACTGTTTGATGTGAAGCACGTAAGCCTTGAATCAAAAGTTAGACCCCAAGTACAAAATGCAGTAAGTTTGCTCCTAAATAGAGGGAAGGATGGAACTTTCCTCGTTTGTGGAAATGCATATCCATGGTCTTGCTTGGAGAAAATTTGAACCCATGGTATGTTACCCATTGCACTACCAGATTTATTGCAGTCTTGCACATCCTGTAAGCTTCCTCCTGAGCAGTACAGTGTAAAGTCATCCACATATAGATTACACGAGACAGCACTTGGAACGACCTTTACGATGTCATTTATAGCAGTGGTAAACTTCATGAGTATGCCATGCTTCCAAGTGGTATCATAAGCCTTTTCAAGATCAAAGAAGACTACTAACATGCGACGTCGCTATGCGAAGGAATTCTGTATAGCAGTTTCCATCCTCACAAGTGCATCTGTGGTCAATCTCAATTTTCTTAACCAACATTGATATGGGGTCAGCACGGTTTCCTTTTCTAGCGGCCTGAAGTTTACCATTTTCTCCATCATTTAGCAGATGCAGCTGGGGAGAAAAATTTATTTGGAATTCCCTGGTCTGGAAGCATCTTTGCCAGGTATATGGATAGGAATGATTATAGCCTCTCTCCATGAGGACCTAAACTATAAATCCTATTGAATAGATCCAGCAGGAACTTTAGGGAGCTCTCCGGTATCATTTGGTATGGAATATCGTCACTTCCAGGGGCAGTCTTACGGCAAAAATGGCAAGTTGTATTGAAGTTCTACTGCAGTTCTACTGAAGAACGACACTGGGTGTCGTTCCTGTTCAGCCCGAAGAGTGGAGAATCGGGCAGTGTAAGAGGCTCCAGAGATCTCTGCCATGGATTTAGCTAGCTCGTTTGCAACATCTGTTTTGTCTATGAGGATTATGCCATCTATCTCCAGAGCAGGTGGTGACATGGGTGTGCTCTTTCCAGCGATCTTACGTACCTTGTGCCATACCCATGCTAAGGGGATCCCATAGTTAATCGAGGAAACATACTGCCTCCACGACGTCCGTCTAGCCTCCTTTAGAATTCGTCTGGCCTTGGCCGTTGTAATGGATCAAGGTTACATCGCCTGGGCGTCGTTTTAACTGCCTTGATGCAGTTTTTCTTGCTCTGACAGTTTGTTGGCTTTCATCAGACCACCCATGGTACCGGAGGTCAACGGTACTGTCCGCTACTTTTGGGTGGATGCGTGATGTGAAGTGATTAACAGCATCTTGAAAACACTTGAAATCACTCACAGATCCTTGCAATACTGCGATTGATCTAAAAAGATTCCAGTCTGCATGTTCAAGTCGCCATCTCTGCAATCCATTGGCTGGAATACCATTCACCTCCTCCTAAAGTATTGGAAAATGGTCGCTTTCACATAAGTCTTCCATGAACTGCCAAGTGAAATTCAACTGTGAATTAGGTGAACCAATTGACAGGTCAATATTGGAGAATGCCCCAGTTTGAATCTAGAAATGTATGGATGTGTCACTGTTCAGTAAGACTGCATTTACTCTTGAACAAGAATCCAAAGCCCTTCCTTGAGGGTTGCACAAAGTGCCTCCCCAGAGGTGATGCCGACCATTGAAATCTTCCAAGTGTAGAAATGGATAAGGCAACTGCCCAAGTAGGTCTTCCAAATCATGTTGAGATTATGTGGAGGAAGATAGATGGATGCAACAGTGTAAGGTCGTTTCAAGCCTATTCTCACAGCCTTAACCTGCAGTGTCGTCTGCAGGTTGGATAGCCTGGATGGGAATATCCTGACTTACCATCACTGCTACTCCTCCATGAGGCCTATTATTAAAGGTTCCATAATGGGCTTGAACTTGGAACACTCTCAGGGAAATTGGACAATTTTCCCTGGTAATCATAATTTCTTGTAGGCATACACAAAATGGGTTACATGAAACTATCAGATGTTACAGTTCTTCCCATTTTGCATGAATTCTCTGACAGTTCCATTGGATTAGGGTATCCAGTTCTTCAGGTTGACAAACTACTTCATAAGGTGTTTGGTAGTACCTGTGGTTAAGGCCTGCCCCTTTCCAGCATCTTTGGAGTACTTTTTGATGGATTGTTTACCTGTGGAACTAGTTTCCACAGGCTTCCTTTGGACAGGCTCCAGATTTTTATGCTTAGGCAAAGGACGGACCTGAGCCTTCAGTTCAGGAGCATTCTGGCTAGCAGCGGAGGCCCTTGTGGATGTGGTGGCAGCTGTGGCTGTCACCGTTAAGGCCTCAGGAGAACTGCCTGATGGTTCCAAAAACCCCACTCCAGGAGTCTTTTGAACAGGCTCAGGATTCCTCTGCCCGGGCAAAGGGTGTACCTGAGCCTTTGCTTCAGGGGCATTCTGTCTAGCAGCAGAGGCCCCTGTGGATGTGGTGGCAGCTGGAATTGTCATCGTTGAGGCCTCTGGAGCCTTAACTGATGGCTCCAAAGACCTTACTTTGGGAGGAGTCTCCTCAATAGACCCCTCACTTATAATCCATTTCTGGTGCAACAGTTCACCAGAGGCAGTTTCAGTATCTGAGGACTGATTTTTAAAGATTGTGGCAGAGTGTGTGATGGTAGAAGTATTGCAGGATAAGGGATGGCGGGAAGGAGGATGGGCTAGGACCAAGACAAAGGACTTAGCCGGATGTGAAACAGCACGTAGGCACGACGCTTTGCTTTCTCCTTGCTCCTTATTACTAATACTTCTTTTTCAAACTTGTACCTTTTACATTGCTTAGAAGAAGCTTCATGATCTTTGCAGTGGTAACAGCATATTGCATCTGGACAGTTGTCATCTCCTTGATGACCTGTTATACCACACTTTACACACACACTCTTGGTTACCCATTTTTCCTTAAAACGACAAGAGTAGGCTCGGCCCCCTCGGGAAAAGACAATTCCCTTACACTGAAAGGCAATTCCCTTACACTGATTGAGTGTTTTGTGAGAAAATAAGACTTGAGCCCCCGGAATGTCGCATATCGCACGCAGACGGTCTCTCTCGTCTGGTGGCGAAACCTCTACCATCAGGCTACCATCTCGCTGTGGGGTGATACGAGGATCACGTTGACATACTTCAACTGTCTTCCGTTGTACTTCAAAAATATCCCCATTCTTGCCCTTTGGAATCTGGTAAGGTTCCAGAGTGACTTTGACATGTGATGTTCCAGAGGGATTGTCCAAGGGATTCGTCAGGGAGAGAGCTTGTTCTTTGTAGATTTGTAGAAATCATACAAATTAGAAATCTTCATTTCCTCACCTCCACCCACCATGGAGTCCAACGAGGGGAAGCTATACATGGGGCTCAAATTTCACCAACAGCCACAGGGGTAGTGAGGAAATATATGAAGTCACCATTACAGTGCTGATGGTAGTCGCGGGACCTTTACGCTACCGACTGGACAGTGCCTGTTTGACCCTTGCCATATTTGACCAGCAGATTGACTTGACCCAACCTTGATCAAGCCACCCATCTAACCAGAATAGAGGACCAAACAGGTGTGTGCAACACACCTTCGCGTATCATTTCAGCCATCTGAAAGGACAAAACGTCTCCTTACTTGTTTTCGAAGTTGTTTTACTAAAAATTTAAACAGATTCAACCATGTTCGATGGGACTTATCTATTCTAAGAAGACATGTCATCGATAGTTTTGATAATGATCGATAAAAATATTGGATAGATTTAGTTTAAAAAATAGAATGCAGCAGAGTTCGCTATTAACAGGAATTTTGGTGCAAAATTCGTCAACTTAAAGGTAGCAACTTCCCCACCCTTCTCCCACCTCATGCATAATAACGTAAAAGTTTCAGATCCCGTGGATGTTATCAACATTTTTGAAGAACACTGGGCCAAAGTTTCCTATCCTTACCTTCCTCCCCTGTTCATTCTGATACTGATACCTGGAGTCAAGAGGACAGGGTAGAAACTAACCCAGAGCCAATTATCTGTCTGGATAGGCTGGATGACACCTGATCCCTATCTCGTGTGAGGAAGTAAAAGAACGCCTCTCTCGCTTCCGGCTCTTTTCCTTCTCCCTTTAAGACTGCTATAGTGACTCTCATTCCTAAGCCACGAAAGGACCCGGCTGAACCAAAGAGTTACCACCCTATTAGTCTACTCGAGATATTAGCCAAACATTTCGAAAAAATCATAAACACTCGACTAAGGTGGTATCTCGAAAACCATAACCTTCTGTCACACAAACAATTTGGCTTTCGCTCACATCACACGATTCAAGACGCACTCAACATCATCACCAACTACATTAACAACAACAAAGACCGACGACTAAAGACTGTCGTTGTCACAAAAGATGTTGAGTGAGCCTTTGACATGGTCTGGCATGCTGGCCTGAAGTACACGCTGTGCACTAAATTTAACTTTCCACCTGTAATTAAAAAGTTGCTCTGCAGTTTCCTTGACAACCACAGATCAAAATTAAAATTCTTCAATAAAGTTTCAGGCACCATTTCCATGCACGCTGGAGTACCTCAGGGCAGCATCCACACTCAAAAATCCTCTATGCTGACAACTGTACGCACTTAGCTCGACACAATACGCTTTCAGGTGTCGTTCAGACATCAATGACGACCTCGACACCATCTCGAGATGGGAGCACAGATCAAGATTATGCAACACAAAACAAAAGTTCTCTTTGTAAGATCACGAAAACTTCCTCCTTACGACAACATTTACCTCAACATTACAAACACCTCTCCAGATCACATCCTCTTGTACCATCCTTGGTTTAACCTTTGATACATACTTTCAATTTCACTTGCACATAAATTCAAAGGCCGCCTTGGCAAGAAAAGCCTTACATTCACTTTAATGATTGAAAAGTGCGGCCCCACGCAAGAAGCTACATCTTTACAAAACATTAATATGACCTCTCCTCACATACACACCACTTGCACTCACACAAACAAGCATATACACCTCGTGCCTGGCATACTGACTGGCTGGATAGACTCAACATCTTCTTTCGTCCCGGTCAGAGACAGGGATCAGGTCATGATCTTTTTTCTTTGGCATGGGACAAAGAATGGTTAATGGTTAATGGTTAAAAGCAAAATAAATGTGCTAGACATCTAAGGTCATGTAGCACTATAGTAAATGGTAGTGAAGGGTGGTTGAGTTAGTGATTAGTTGTCAAAGTTGGGCAAAGGAATTGACGAGTAAATGGGTTAAGGTTGGGTAAGGTAATGTATATGTGTTGATTAGGGTGGATACTGTACTAGTCGGCATTGAGGAGGGGGTATTAGTTGTAGTGTTCAGAGCCG